>NC_041342.1:23348164-23590664 GCF_004354835.1 Perca flavescens
CCCTACCCTTTTCATCTGTGCCTGAATCTTGTTTACAAAAAGACCACACAAAATCACACAGATTGTCAAAAATATGTAATTAGTCTTGGAACTTGGACCTGGAAATGTGGTGTAGTAGTGTTGCAATGGTAATACACTTCACATCATGAATAGTCACAGTGGGAATTTGCGTTTGCTACTTCATGCAAGTGGTAAAAATAGTATAAACCAGTATCCTTGTGCTGAATATTGCATAAGAGAGGAGGGTGTGTGTGTGTGTGTGTGTGTGTGTGTGTGTGTGTGTGTGTGTGTGTGTGTGTGTGTGTGTGTGTGTGTGTGTGTGTGTGTGTGTGTGTGTGTGTGTGTGTGTGTGTGTGTGTGTGGTTCCCAAAAGAATACAATGTTTGCATATGTTCACAACACTAGATCCTTCATCTCCCAACTGGATAGCACTCTTAATTAAATCACCCCTACCTCCTAAATGCCCACTTCTTGCAAACCACACACAAACTACCTATTAAGCTCCATTGTACTGAATTCGGTTGCAGTTCCACCAGAGTTCCACTGGGGGTGATCGTGGTCCAGTGCAAAATGAATGGGACTCTATGGAGCTAGATGGTTAAATTTGTCTCTTTCGCCTTATTGCCGTTGAACAATCTCAGATTTGATTGTAGTTTTTGCAAGTTCAACATGGATTAAAGTTGAATGAACGAGTACTTATGTCCTTTCAATTTCTTACAGGTTGAGTCGTTGTTGCCCATAACACGCTAGTATTCTGCTAATGAATGCTGATTGGTCAGTGAAGGTCTGATTACGATCGGAGATCCTGCTTGACGGCATCCAAAGCAGAACCAGAATGTCAGAGTGAATATTTGGGTGTGGTCTTCAAAACGTTAGCAAAACTCTTTCTAGCACGTGTAATGACGGGGAGAGCCTAACCTGTTCGCTGTGTTGTCGATGCCTCGAGAGAAAAAAGGAAGCGACTCAGAGCTTGCCGTAAAGCAGTATTTCTGGCTGTACATGTGTATGACGTCATTGACATTTTAAAAGGCTTTTTAGAACAAAAAAGCCACTTTTAAAAAAATCTAACACCCAGCAGTGTGTATTTTCTTAGCCTCCCCTTTTGAAAGCAACATTCAAATTACTAGACAAAAACTTATATCCTGAGAAAAGTGGATTTTGAGGGGTATAGCTACATAGACCTCCATTCATTCTGCACTGGCCTGTGAGCGCCCCCTATATGGAACTCTGGTGGAACTGCAACCAGTTCAGAAGCCGGAAGTAAGAGAGAGTAAAACTTCTTATTAGAAATTCTTTGCCACACACCTCCTGTTTGTAATGCAGACTTATTATTGTTAAAATGTCTCAAGCCAAACCCCAAATAAGTTTTTTTGTTTCTTCTTTTCTTTCAGAGACACCGCAGACATACAGTTGTTTCCACAGTCTGTAGTACTCCTCACGAAGAGTAAACTTCATGTGCGAAATCGGTGGCGTGTCCCTTTTTAAAAAAAAAAAAAAAAAAAAAAAAAAAGTGTTTATTTTGTAATATATTTAGCAGTTTGCGATCCAATCTTCTTGTTTTGTAGTCTAATAAAATGGACCTCAAAATGTGAAATGCCAAGCCATTAGGCACACAGCACAGATCTCATTAGCACTGGCTCAATGCCTCCATCTGCTGGGTGGAACCAAAACACAAACTATAAAGTGCACGGCTCCTTTTGCTTCAGTCACAGAGAAGATTTGCGCGTAGCGTGTTTAAGATGTAAAGTGATTATTAAATCTTTTGCGAGGTCAAGCTATCATCCCTTGGTGTCTCAGTACCAGAGCTTGGAGCACAAGAGAACGGCAAGCCTTTAAGCCAGATATACTAAAAATAAGACGTTATTGTTTGGACTAGGCAGCACCTGTCGACCCATTTTCAGCCATAACTTCTGCAGGCAGTTGTTGTGTCTGATCCTCTTGGCTGCACACAGTCAACTGGCTGGATTTAGTAGGTTCAGACAGTAGAGAAGCCCTGCACTGCGTTTGTCATAAACTCAACCACAACCAAACCACTGCAGTTGGCTGGTGTTAATATAACTGGGTCACGGCTGGCCTGAAACGAAATGTGCATAACATGATTTATTGAGTGATATTTGTCTTTGCTATTTATGTTTTAGGAGGCAATGAAGGGAATGGCTAAAGTGGGGAAAGTTGTTCAGCCTGACTATGAGCTCCAGAGGTGAGACAGAGAGATTTCTTTTTTAGTATTTGGTTAAAGTTATGGTTGTTGTAATGGTCTGTGGGATAGTAACATAAATGTATGAAATATATGTGATGCTCAATTCAATAAGAATACATCATATAAAAAATTTGTATCCAAACAAATGTTGGCTTCTTCAACAACTCACCTTTTCATAGGAACCACTTTAAAAAAATAGTTTCTACCTTTCCTTTTATTCTGTCTATTCATGTAATGTCCTCTACATATATGCAATTTAAAAACTATATATTTTATGCTTATAATTTTATTTCTAATTTGAAGCAAATTGCATTGCATTTGAATGTGCAAAGTGGCCTATACAAATAAAGATTGATTGAGTTACAAGTAACCAAAATGTATAACGTTGGACTAGCACAGTCAAGGTTAGGTTGTGAGGGAACTTCACTATGTAAGAAGTCTGCATGTTTTATTATTACAATGAAATGTGAAACCTAGATTTCTATGCAACACATTTCTTATTCATTTTCTGCACGTCTTACTTTTCTCAGCTTCTATGAGAGAAAGTACAAAGTGTTTCTGCGACTGTTCGCCCACCAGAGGGAGTACCAGGCCCTCATGAACCAGGGATGACACTGCTGGTGGGAGGCGGCTGAGCTGGAACTGACTCTCTCTGACGTAATCGTGATGACAAATCCACACACTGAAAATGAGAACAGAAGTCTTAGCCTTGCTGCTTTTACTTTTCGTCTCAATTAAAATAACTTGGAGGACAACAGCTTTCTGAGGTTAATATCTGTCAGCAGGTTTAGTTGATTCCGAGTTGGTGAGTGGTGCCAGAGTTAAGACTTCACACATGCAGGAATTCAAACCACCTGGCAGATGACAGTAGAGGAGACCTCTATTAGACAAGCTGTTGGAGCTTTCCATGGCTGTCTGCCTTTTAGATCCACTGCTGCTGTTCCGCCCCAAAATTAAAAGGAGGATACAGGAGTGCATGCGGTGATGTCAACAGATTGAGTGGCTCCTCCGCTCCATCCAAAGTCAAATACCATCATGTACTGTCACCTTCACCTATTCTTAATAATTAAAATGACAGAACTGTGCTCATGCCTTTCACTGTCACTCCAACCTGATGATATATAATTTAGTGTGCTCCAACTCCTACATTTTTAAACAGCTTGTCCTTTGTTCTGTCTTCACTGCATTTTATCTTATTCTTCTATTTCTGTTACCGGCAGTTCCCAAGATCAAAGTTGATAAGCTCATCACTGATGCTGTGGACACGGTGAGAGGGAACGCCAAATCCCAGACAGCTGAGTTAACAGCCGCCTTCAAACAGAACTACCTTATGATAGAGAAAGGACATGGAGAGTGCTGCTGGCCAAAGCTAACAAACTCATGCAGGTGCTTCTGAAAGGTAGTGTCCAGAAGTCACGACAGAGCAATTTTTATTGTTTGCTAAATCATTCTTTAGGCTAAAAAAAATTAAGCTTAATCCTTTCATTGTCCCACACAGGTGACATTTTTTATATCAGACACTCAACCTTCAGAGTATAGATACAGTAAATCAACAAGACTTTTAGTGAAATGTATAGTTTGGCCTGGAAAACCCAATGCAAAGTTAAAATAGTTAAACTAATCAGTTATGTGAAAGTAGACAATTCTACGTGTACTAAACAGTTTAAACATGTGTAACTAACTGTGTTTAATGGAGTACACCTGTCAGATAAAATGAGTACACAGGCATGGAAATAACATTGTTTGCATCCTTTGCGTAACTAGCAACGTACACCTTTTCCTCTTACATCCAAAAAGATGTGCATAGGTAGACAATACATATATGATAGCACTGTTACAAAACAGAAACTTCTCTGCCATACTGTATATACAGTACAGGCCAAAAGTTTGGACACACCTTCTCATTCAATGCGTTTCCTTTTTATTTTCATGACTATTTACATTGTAGATTCTCACTGAAGGCATCAAAACTATGAATGAACACATATGGAATTATGTACTTAACAAATAAGTGTGAAATAACTGAAAACATGTCTTATATTTTAGATTCCTCAAAGTAGCCAGCCTTTGCTTTTTTATTAATAAAGGAAAACATTCCACTAATTAACCCTGACAAAGCACACCTGTGAAGTGAAAACCATTTCAGGTGACTACCTCATGAAGCTCACTGAGAGAACACCAAGGGTTTGCAGAGTTATAAAAAAAGCAAAGGGTGGCTACTTTAAAGAATCTAAAATATAAGACATGTTTTCAGTTACACTTTTTTTGTTAAGTACATAATTCCATATGTGTTCATTCATAGTTTTGATGCCTTCAGTGAGAATCTACAAAGTAAATAGTCATGAAAATAAAGAAACACATTGAATGAGAAGGTGTGTCCAAACGTTTGGCTTGTACTGTAATAAACTGTTTGCTATATATTTAAATTAAAAATGTGTTCCCATCTCAACCCCATATGTTTCCAAAAACCATCCCCCTTTAGAAAAGTGGGCTGAACATAGTAGCTTTTATTATTGGGAGTTATAAATGCTGTAAAATCTCTAATTTAGAAAAGTCCTACATATTCCTTAAGGCATTCATTTTTATTCCATCCATTTTGTCACAACTGGGATGCCTGCTGTCTTGTCTATCTACCTGGTAGGGACAAAAACTAGCAGTAACTCAAGGTCCTGAAGGTCCATGATTGCCAGCTGCTTTATTAAGTGTGACATAAGTGAGTGTTGAATATCAGTGCTGTCTCTGCCCGTGCTTATTGCTGGTGTGTGTAGCGCAGGTACTTCTTGCCAGAGGGCAGGTCTTTGGTGTAGATGCCAGCTGGGAACAAAGAGGCAGCCTCCTCCTCAGACATGTTGGGAGGGACCATCACACAGTCTCCAGGCTGGAGGAAGACCGGCACAGAAAAGAAACTAGGTTATTCTGCATGGCAGCTGCAGGTCAATTCCTGTATCTATTATCGCCGTAGTCAGCTGCCGAAATGACTGATGCAAATTGAGGTCACTTTCAAAGGTGTGACATACCCTCCAGTCGGCAGGTGTTGCCACTCGTTTCCCTGCTGTGAGCTGGAGTGAGTCCACCACTCGCAAGATCTCATCAAAGTTGCGTCCGGTGGTGGCCGGGTAGAGAAGTGACAGTTTCAGCCTTTTGTCGGGGCCAATAATAAACACCTACACACAAACACAGAGACAGAGAGATAGAGCCTGGTAAGGTTAATAAGTATTCTATAGGCATGAGCGTAGATAAGATATTAAGTTGGAATGCTGCCTCTAAAATATGGAAATTGTGATTGTGAAGACTCTTACACAGCGGGCAGTAAGCGGCAGGCCATCTTTGTCCTTCTCATCTGGGTCCAACATGCCCAGGGCCACTGCCAGCTCGCGTTTACTGTCCGCTATAATGGAAAAGGGCAGCGAGCAGCAAGCAGACTCCTCACAGTTGTATGCCAGGATGTCCTAGTTAGTACAGAGACACAAGCCCTCAGTAAGTTCTTTAAACCAAAGTGGTGCTACACTGATGGAGCTCTGTTGTCTCTTATAAACATCTATAGGTTATGATAAAAAAATATTTAAAGGAAACTCATGTAGCGCAACACACACAGGTAAAATAGGTAATCTACGCAGTATGCTAATTTGAATTTGAACAACCCATAACTGCAACTAATACAGTCTGGAATAAATATTGCTTTCATAATTACAGTTTTCCACTGAAATTGTGAAATAATCCAGTAAAACCAAACCCAGTTAGTCCTGCAAAATTGTAAGGTTTTTATGTCTGTAAAAATATTGTAAGAGTTTGATATTTCTCATTCAGAACCTTTTGGGTGCTTTCCTAGTAAGCATTGGAAATTTCACAACGGTTCACAACACGTCAAGCTGTCCATGTTAACACTGGGTTAACTTTGATTGAAAAGTCAAAGTTTTTTAGATCTAGGTTATATATAAGTGTAGTTTCAACATCATTAACATGACTAAATTTTAAGGTGTAGTTAGGACCTGCAACATTAAAATGAAGTACAAGTAGTCATCAAATCCACTGTTAAAACAAGGGTAATGTGTAACCTGCCTAATTCCTAAAAAATAAAAAAAAAAGAATTGGAATACTTCTTTTGACCTGAAAAAACCTTTGCTCACTGGATTGCTCACCCTAAAGACAGAGCTCACTACATACGTTTTACCAGCTCGGAAGTCAAAACCTTGATGCTCACTACAGTACAGGCCAAAAGTTTGGACACACCTTCTCATTCAATGCGTTTCCTTTTTATTTTCATGACTATTTACATTGTAGATTCTCACTGAAGGCATCAAAACTATGAATGAACACATATGGAGTTATGTACTTAACAAATAAGTGTGAAATAACTGAAAACATGTCTTATATTTTAGATTCCTCAAAGTAGCCAGCCTTTGCTTTTTTATTAATAAAGGAAAACATTCCACTAATTAACCCTGACAAAGCACACCTTTAAGTGAAAACCATTTCAGGTGACTACCTCATGAATCTCATTGAGAGAACACCAAGGGTTTGCAGAGTTATCAAAAAAAGAAAGTACATAATTCCATATGTGTTCATTCATAGTTTTGATAAATAGTCATGAAAATAAAGAAACACATTGAATGGGAAGGTGTGTCCAATCTTTTGGCCTGTACTGTATGTCTTGAACACACCCTTCTGTATGTAGTAGTGCTCACACCTTGGTCCAGCCGTGGTGATCCTCCAGGGTGTCGATGGACAGGGCGATTATTTTAATGTTGCGTTTACTGAACTCGCTCCTCAGTCTTGCAATTCGACCCAGCTCTGTGGTGCACACCGGGGTGTAGTCTTTGGGGTGAGAGAACAGGATTCCCCATCTGGAATGGAAACCGAGATGGGTGAGCTACTGTCAGATGTATGTCCGGGTCAGTGCTTCTGCAATCTGGGGTTTCACAACCAGGTTTCAATCTGATTCCGTTTGCTTTCATCTGACATAAATGTCTAATATTGTGGTGAATGTTGTTTCTTATAGTTAGGTTGCACAATAGGCTAAGCTGCATGATGCATCTGCCAGCAAACCGACAGGATGTGACCTCTGTATCACTCAAATCTCGTCGTTTCAAAAACGACGAGAGAAGGGACTTTTCTCATGATGTCCGCAATGTGATTTTTCACCGTGATTGACTTCTGACCTGGTCAGCTTACTGATGCTTTTGATTTGGATCATCTCACTCTCTGATCAAGTACCCCATGACCTGGTCACAAACAGCTTAACTTGTTAGATTAATTTGTCTTTTTGTCCACCACATTATAGATTATTATTTTTAATGGCATTAGCACTTATAGGCAACAATACCACCATTATATGTGTACAGGGTTAGATACTATATGTATAAATTGTAAGCAAAGGTGTAAAGCAGAAGTCAGAAATCAGGAACTGATCTCTCTCTCTCTCTCTCTCCCTCTCGTGAACTGAATTATCGATAAGCCTGCGAATCAATTACCAAAAATATCCATTCAGGAAGCCTACTTACGAATCACCGAGAAATTCGTGGAATTTAATTTTGCCATTGGTGGTCTCCGCCTCAAAATCAGGAAATGCATCTCCGAGCAGCAGTCCCGGCATGTTCAGTGTGACCGTGAAGGTGTTCCGTCTGTTCCGCAGCAGCTCTGATGACAGATGCGTAAGATGAAGAGGAGGCGGAAACTTCCCGCTGAACCAGCTACTTTATTTACAGAAGCATACACTGTGAACTGCACAGGGCAGTTTATAATAGACCACATCCTGATTTGTACAATGCGGTGCGTTCAGGTCGCGTTTTGATTGGCGCAGCTGTTTCCAAATGACCAATTTACGCACGCACATAGCCCGGTTTCCTACCGAGGATTTACATAGTTTATTATTTATTTATAAGTGCAGCACTGGAACACTTCTCCACGATAATATACTAATGTATATTAAGCAATTTAATCATAAAATCGACAACATTCATAGAGCAGTGCATTTGTTTTTGAAGTTACACTTCAAAAAAGAAGTTCCTTTTAAACTCCATGCTAGTTTGATTACATGTTTATTGGAAGGACCATGAAGCCGCGTGACCAGAGCAACCCAGTTCTGAACTGGTGAGATCGTAACCCCTGTATGTATCCAGACCCTCCAGTTTGCAGGATGTTTTGCGTCGCAGCGCAGCAGGATTAAAGTCTTTACTGGACACAGGTGGTCGATAAAGAAGGGCGGATAGATCAAGTCTCGCACACGAACATGTCCTCACCATCGACCAGACGGAATAGTTGTCGTGGAGTTGTGCGTGGAAGCCGGGCATCATCTGAGTGCCATGTCCGCCGCCGGGGCTCCAGCTGTTCTTATTTTTCTTCTGGAGCGCAACCTGGAGACTTCTCCGTCCGTCTGAGCCAGCCGATATTCACTATAACGCTCCGGTTTTTGCTGGCGATAGATCTGTGGCTGTCCAAGCGGCTCGGAGTGTGCGCCTGTGAGGAGTCTCCATGTGGCAGCATACGGCCCTTGGTGCGGCTGGTGGAGTTCTCTGGGCATGTAATCCCGTGGCTCATCGGCACTGTGTACACTCTGCTCCGCGGAGAGAGTGTGGCGGAGCAAGAGATCATGCTGAATCTGGCCCTGGGTGAGCGAATGTGTGTTGATAGTTTGGATATTTGTTCATCAAGAATGACTCCAGTAGGCTTTGGTTTGGATTTCTGCAATCCAATTAGGAATGGATTTTATGCCTTATTCAGTCAAGTAGCCGCTTCTTAAAACTGCCATGACCAACAGACCAACTTTGTATATTTAATATGCACATTTGGGCTGTAACAAAACTGGCACGCCAGTTTGGATATTTTTAGTCTTCAAAGAAACACGTCTTTATTTGCGAAACCTACTTCCCTGAACGCAGTATATAGTCTTATGGGTTAATGTATCAACCTGCTATCATTTAGGTGTCTGTTTACGCACCATTAGCTGCGGGTAAAGTCGGTGCGTTATTACGCACATTTATGCCATCTCCAAAGTGAAGCCTTTGGTAGTCATAAGTGGTTTAGTTGAGCTGAATAAAGTTAATGGCTATTGAAATAGCACAACATAACAAAGTTAATGGCTATTGAAAATAACACAACATATCAGTCCACCCAAGTGTGCAATAATGCATTCGTAGAGCTATAGAACCCGCATCAGCGCAGCCATGGAAAGTTTCCTCTTTTGAGCTGCAGCTGATAGCATCTGAGTCATGGCTGATGCTTTATTTGCAAGTATAGATTATATATGTTGACTGACAGCTTTGAGATCAAGTCAGTTATACTGTATTGTGCTGTGGTGAAATACCAGTGATATTTTTGGCACATAGGATGCCACTGTGTTTTGGAAATACTGTGGCTGAGAAATTATTGAGGTCAAAGGTTTCATTTAATATAATTTCATAGGAGAGAACATAAACAATTGAATTAGTGTGGTATTGTTACTATTTCCATAATATTGTCTAAAGTCACATACAGTATAAAGAGTTCTTCAATAACGTAAAGCATCGTTAGGTATCACTTTGTAACTAATGTTATTAGTGGTTATAAGCCATTAGTAGGAACAACTTTAACAACTTTGGGGTTGCCAGGTTGTGGAACTCAACTTTTTCTTGGACAAACACTTGCTTTGTGTTTTTACTCTTTGAGTAAAATGGATTTTTTTTTAAATTAAAATTTATAACTGCAGATTTGAAGGCTTATTAAGCGACTTTGAGTCTATGAAAAGCGCTATATAAATTCAATTTATTATTATTATTATTATTATTATTATTATTATTATTCAAAAGTGACAACCTCATGAGCATTTATTAATAGAGTATCAACATTTCTAACTGCATTATTACAGAAAGGATAGACACCAGCCAAGGGGATTTTCCCACAAAAACTTTGTTTTTATCTGAAAGCATTAGTAAGTGATTTATTAAGCATTAAAAAACATAGTTGTTAATACTTATTAACCATTTTTAAAGGGTATAGAGCGATACATAGAGTTCTAGATAAGTAAATAAGAAGGTTAGATAACTGCTCAATTAAGAAGGAGCCTAGAATGGATTACTATAAAAAGCAATTGCTGTTGGGGGAAATGTTTAACAAGAAAAAGCTTTTACTTTTTTTTAATAGGTGAGTTCAGCCTGTAAAGCAAACCAGTGTTGTATTTCTCCTTCTCACAGCTCTGATGTTGGACCTGCTGTTGGTCCGAGTTGTGAAGACTCTGGTCAGACGTCGCATGCCTGCTCAGAACCGCTCCGACATCCTCTCCAACTTCTTCGTGGAACGCTACTCCTTCCCCTCAGGCCACGCCACACGGGCGGCCATGTGTGCCCGGTTCCTGCTCGCCCAGCTTGTGGACACAGCGTCCATGTGGGTCCTAGTAGTGGGTTGGGCCGCTCTGGTAAGCCTGTCCTGGCTGTTGCTTGCCAGACACTATGTAACAGATGTGGGCTTTGGCTTGGCTATGGGTTACTGCCAATATAGTCTAGTGGAAAGGCTGTGGGTGACCTGGGACTGCCTGCAGGACCTACTGCTCATGTGACTGACAGAGAGATTCAACAGGGCTTATGATGGACTCTGGCCGGCAGATTGGAAACATTAATTTTGGTGGAACTGTGTGTGTCAGCCTATGTGGGGGAAATGTGCAGCATGAGTGTGTAATTGTGTTTTCTTTATTATTTATTGGATTATATAAAAACTACTTTGTATGCTTATATTTTATTTATCTATATCTATTGTATGTATATTTGTGTTTTTTTTTTTTTTTTTAAATTCATCAAAAATAATTAAGTGGCAGGTTGTAGCATATCAGCGGGCACCTCATTCTTTTAAGTTGTATCCAGCCCCTTTTTGCTCTGCACCTCACCAGTGGGGGTGTGCACACTACCACTACTGCTGTTTTAGGTTGTAGAATATCCCATGGAGATGCACATACAGCTTGTTTGCACAGTCTTGTTGATGACGCATGGACTTGATCTTAGAATGCTAAAACCAGAGCTGAATTTAATTAGGACTTTTTTTTTAATAAAAAGCCAATTAAAATAAACTTTGTACTGTTTTACAGATGTAGTTTTGTGTCTTGCTGACACAGTGAGTAAGTTTGTGGCTGAGTATGAATGCTTAAACTATGGTTCCTGGTAAAGTGAGAATTTCATCTCAGCTTACATGTGGTGGCACAATGAATGGGTATGGGTTTTTAGCTAAAACAAACCCAGTGGGTTTACTGTATTTGTGTGGTGGGGGGGGAAGTTAACTTACACTCATCCAATTTTTCATCAGCTGCTGCTGCTGAGTCTCCTGACTGTCATTATAATACATCCCATCTCCTCTTAGAGTGCTGTTAAACTATGCTACCAACCACCTTTAACATATAGGCCTACTATTGTCATTTCCAAAGTAAACTTTACAAATGCATGGCACATTCATTTTATTTTATGTGGTTTTGCTTTTAAACGGAGAAACCAGAGAGCAGACGAGTCATTTTGCCAGTGCATGACAGAAGTAAAAGAACTCTGGCAGATTCAAACTTTTGTCCACAGAGGGCAGTGCATAACAAGCATATAGCCTACTGTAGTTGCAAATGGCAACATGGGAGCTTGTACATGGGAGTGTATGTAGCTGGTTCAGGAGTTTTTCCACCAATAGGCTATAGGATGTGGGGTCAGAACACAAACACTGGACGCGTGTTTACAGGTACAGAGGCACTATTGCTCACTGACCCCAAAATCTTATTCATCGGTCAGCCAAAATGCAGGTGAAGTGTGTATGTGCATGTGCATGTGTGTGCAGTAAACAAGAAATACAAGCCCAAATCCAAACTCCAAGAGTAATGTGAAATAGCACCTAACCTTAACTTAGCAACTAACCTTCAGTAGGTTAACAGTGAGTGAGCTTTCACACATGCTGAAGACAAATCTCCCACCAACAAGACCGGCTAAAGTTTTCTTTAAAGAAATAAAAAAAAAATTGTATTAGCTAACTAACTAGCGTTACGAGACCCAGCAACGTCAATACAGCTTAATTGCTAACTAACATTTAACAACAACAACATTTAGCCAAAACTCAAATTAGCATATAGGCTACCACACAACAGTCTCTATTAACAGTTAATTTAACAGTACACTACTTTCGGTCAACTCTGCATACAGTAGCTACGTCTTTGTCATGGTGGTTAAATGGCTCATTGATGAGCACACTCAAGCCTTTTTCTACAGCATCACAGGTGCGCCATTTGTGTGACAGATAACATCGGAGTAAAGAACGACCTGTGAAAACTTGCACTTTTTAAGCAAATTTTAGCTAGGCTGCTCCATGTGTACTGGATTTCATGACCTTGTGGAGCAATGGAGCACATGTTTAATGTAAAGTGACCAGATTTCTGAGACAAAATCCAGGGACATTTCAGCTCAGAAGCGTAAATACTCCAAAACAGGTAATGTTTTTATTTTTGTAAAACTTAAAACGGGGACACTGCCCCAGGGGCTACACTGGGGAACAAGCCCCCCTTAGGGATATGGGCATGCTCCCCTGTAAGAACATTTTGTCTATTTTAACATTTTAATGCATCAATCTGGTGCACTTTGAAAAGAAATTCAGAGGTTAGACTTGATTATTCTTATCTATGGATGGAAATATTTGTGCTGTACTACTACTACTACAACTATTTTGCACGTCAGAATTATAACCACGCACACACAGGTGGAAAGGTTTTTTCTTCCTATTTTTGCATTGTCACTAGGAAGCATACCAGTAGAAATACATAAGTAAGTATGTATCTTTGGCTGAGTCTCTACCTGTCAGAGGAAGAGCAGGAGTGCGGTTGTGAAAAAGTTGGTAATTTCATGGTGCAGATTTAACACTTGCACTGCATGCACTATATCCCTGTCACGTTCTCATTAGGGGTTGAGCCCCCCTAAAGGTTTGATCCTAGAATCGCCCCTGCTGCTACTTCATAAGTACTCCACTACACCTCAGAGGGAAATGTTGTAATGTTTACTGCACTACATTTATCTGACAGATTTTGCTTTATTGCTTCACGCTGAGCTTGTTTCTGCAACAGCTCATTTAGTATCGGATACCGGGGACATTTCCGGGGACAGCTCCAGCCGGGGACAGCTCACGAAACCGGGGACGTCTGGTCACCCTAGTTTTATGTCGCCACCTGTGGATGAATCTGAATATGTAGGTAGGTAAGGTAAGCTTAATGCCTCCACACAAATGTCTCAAGTTTCGGTGAAGTTGTACATGGGCTACAGTCTGTGGTGCAAACCGAAAGGTCAGTGGCACTCTTCATATCTGTGAAGCCTCCAGTTCAGTGGCTCACATATTTTTAGTTCAGTATCCTTCCTGTATTTAGCAATAATGTTGTTAGATACAATTTGGTGCCCCCATGTAGCCAATTGAGACCGTGATTTGTTATAAATAACCTAATAACCTAATGGAACCTGTTTTACATAAAAACCCAAAGCAAAATTGTATACATTTCATACATATTACAGGCATTAACAGGCATCTCACTGTATGTGGAGAAGATACTAAACACTAAATACATGTAGTAGTCACCATTATATCACTTTTTCACTCTTATCAGCGGAGTGTACACACACACATTGAATAAGAGTGAATATTTTTTTAATTGAATTGGAAACCAAATTAAGCCTACGACACAATTTCTTTTTATTGAGAACTTAAACAACGTCCACATTTTTAAGCAGATAACAAAAATATTTCACAACTTTAAACCTTGATTACTGTTTGTAATGACCACTGTGATCATAAAGGGCTCTATCATAACTACATTAATCTGCTTTATGAATATATTTCTGTTGCCATAATAGATCTTATTTACAATAGTTATAAAATAGTATTTAAAAAAAAGGTTTTAATAATGTGAAAACATATAGACTTGCAATAACCTCAGTACAATGCAAATGATTATATGTTTTATCTCATTCACTTTCTCTTGCGTGTAAACAGCCGTTTCTCTCTGTCTGTGTCTTCTTTAGATGCTGCCTTGGCTCGCCCTGCCCAGTCTTACGTCATAGGTGACCATGTGGAAGTTGTCCCAAGCGTACAGCTTCCTCTGAGCATGGTTGTAGTCCACCATGCTGTTGTAACGGTACTTGTTCTTGAAGGGCACAGCAACAGCCCCCCCCATGCCGGTGGCCGTGTCAAACACGTAGTTGATGGTGGTGTTGGGTGCAGTGTAGCTGGCTACTGTGTAAAGGCGTCCACACATCATGAAAGCATTGGCCACTGTGTTCTTCCTGATGTTGGTCTCCCAGCTCCTCTTCACAACCAGGCTCTCGGGGTCCAGCTGGGAAATCACAATTGCACCCTTTGCCTTGCTTGTGCTGTAGATAGCCCACAGGCCCTGTTCGTCCGCCGCCAGGTCGATGTCAGTGTAACCGCCCCAGGAGTAAGGGTGCTGGCCATGGAAGCCAGCGTGAGGCAGCTCCACGCGTGACGCCAGGCTCTCAGACGTCAGGTCATAACGGATCAGGGTGCGACTGCGTTTGCGCTGGTAGTAAAGGGAGCCACGGAACATGGTCGCCCCTGTGCTCTCCATAGGCTCTGGCAAGACCATGACCTTCATAGGGAAGCCTTGGGATAATTGATCCATGTCTTCATAGGCGAAGAGCTGACGGACATCTTTACCAACTGTGTCGATACGCCACACAGTCTCGTTTGTGTAAAGAAGGCCCTGAGGCTCGGGATCCTGCAGCCACACTCCATACTTCCCTGTAATGCTGTCAGCCTTCCTGTGCAACACAGGATCTCCCACTGACTGCAGCGCTTCACAGCCTGTTGAAAAAAAACATCATGGTATTTATTCACAATGCCTCCAATGACATTCATTTGCACCAACACTCCACCTCTAAGCCATTTTGAGCAGCTACATTGGCATCAGTAAAACTCCAAATTTATCTGTGAAGTTGTGATTTCCTTCAGGAATGAGGCGGGATGCTGCAACCTCCGTAAGCTCAGCCTTCATCTCCTGGTATGCACCTTTCCCCAAATCATATGCAGGGTCTGGGAGAGACAGAGTGAAGGAGAAATATGTGTGTGCTGGCTCGGAAGGAATTTTAAGTAGAACATGGCAACAAAATGACAATCTATGAGTAGTAATCTACAGTTAAACCATAGACCAGAGACAACATCAAAGTCTAAGTGTCTCATTTATTGGCCTCAGAGCACAGTAGGTTCCCCCTATAACCCTGCTGTTGTTCTCCTGAAAATGATCACGCACAAAAAAACAGAAATGCATGAGTGACAAAGCCATAAAAGTAGAGTCTTTGTAATAAATTCCAATCCCTTTACTCAACCTGGGATAGCTAACTGTAACCTGACCTGTTGCCCTGGGAGACTTTTCATAGCCTATAAGTCAACCACAAAGACATATATTAGAAAAACTAAAACACAGAAGAGCAGCCAAATATCTTTGTTTTCCGATCAGGAGCTTGTTGAATGCCAAAACACATTCACATTCTGATTTGTGTGTGTTTTCCCTTTACTTGCTGATGTACATACCACTTGCAGGTCTGTTTTCATACTGAGTCCCCCCTGAGGTGTGTGTCTGCTGGCAGGGTTTCTGCCTGAGGCTCTCTGCCTCCTGGCTCAGCTCGGCCAGCCTCCTCTGCAGCTCCTGGACCTGCCCGTTCAGACGCTCCTTGTCCTGCTGCAGCTGGTTTTTTTCCCTTGTTACCTGGGAGTAATCTTCCGGGAAACCCTCTTCACCGTTAGCCCTCACCCCACTCCCGGCACTCCCGGCACCGCCATCCACTCCTGCTATCAGACGGCTGACTAAAGCCTCGAGCAGGGTGAGTCGGGACAAGACTCCATCCATCTCTGGTTTCATGCTGCTTCCGGAGCAGCTGGACTCCTCTGGACTGGCCACGGTGAAGGTGTAGTGGCAGCGCCCGCCGTGGTCATTGGATCGGCGGAGGACGGCTCGGTCTTGGGCCTGGCTTTGGCTGGGCAGACTTAAGCAGGACAGACAGAGGAGAGACACCTGGAGCCACATTCTGGAGGGTCAGACTGAGTAAATGATCTTGTGGTTTAGGGAAATTTTGCAGGGATGCAACTGTTTATCCTCCTCTTTTCAGTGCACACTGTCTCCACTTAATTTATATTTTTTCTTTCTTTCTTTCTTTCTTTCTTTGGCTGGTCTCTTCTCACCTGAGTAGCAGTTCGGTGTCTGAATCTCAGCAATGCTGAGAGTAGGATATTTATACCAATAACTGTCAGCGAGTGGGAGGAGATGAGGGCAAGGAGGGAAACAGGCAGGGGTGTGTGGAGTGTGTGTGTGTGTGTGTGTGTGTGTGTGTGTGTGTGTGTGTGTGTGTGTGTGTGTGTGTGTGTGTGTGTGTGTGTGTGTGTAACGGCCCACGTGTGTCTTCTTTTTGGTGGTAGCGGGGTGAGGTGCGCTGAAAGTGACAAACAATGTGAAAATCACTCAGTATCAGTGGAAAAGTACACATTCTGATGTTTTTTCCTGTAGATAATTATTTCATTGTGTCTCTGCACGTTGTTTTGACTTGACAGCATCTCTTTATGTGTCTACTGGCTGTCAGCTGCAGAGCTGTTTACTTCCTCCTTAACTGATAGTTTTGCTATTAAACCACCATGTTTCCACATTTACCGTGAATTCAGTTTATGACCTGGGTACGGGGTGAAATTTGGGCTCGAGGGGAAGTGTGTAGAAGTCTGGGAATCTGAAGCCACCATTCGCCTACCAGGCTCAAGAGCAAGGCAACTCCTTCAGAGGACACTGGTACTCATCTCTCCTCTCCACAGCTGGTCTGGATGTCTGGAACAGGAGGATAGGCTGGCAGTCTGGCTAGGAATGGAGACGCGGTGTTGTTACTCTTCCTTACTTCTTACCAAACCCAAATAAACCCCACGTTGACATCCCCACATGGGGATACTTACTACATTGTGCACTATGTTTACTGTTGGCCATTTTATTTGAGTGTCCATAGTCTGAGAGTGTAAACGTATCCACTATAGAGTGCCTTCAAAAGTTCCATAATAGAATGAGAAAAAGTTGTGTCCATGGCACGTACACTACTTGCTGCAAACAATCCCATAATGCAATACGACAAATTTTAAAGATGCAAAAATGAATTACATTTATAGGGAGTAGTAAATAAGTGAATGAGAGAGTGATTTCGGACACAGCCATGCCAGTGGCTAGCACCAGACATAGTGGTGCTTTGAGGTGAATGGTAACAATGGCATGGCAACATGCTAACATTGACAATGCTAACATACTGATGTTAAGCAGGCACAATGTTTAGCCTACCATGTTCACTCTCTTAGCTTAGCATGTTAGCAACAATAATAAGCTAGCAAGCAACTAATTAGCACTAAACACAAAGTGCAGCTGAGGCTGAGGTGATTAGTTTTTTAGGTATTTAGTCATAAGCCAAAGTATTAGACAAACAAATCATGAATGTCTTGACAAAGTTTTGTGCCAATCCATCAAGTAGATGTTGCAGTATTTCTCAGGATAAATAAAAACGGCTGGTGGCGCTACAAGAAAAGTCAGGTGCTCATCAAAGTCATTAGGATTCCTTTTCTGGGCTCCATGGATATCTATACCACATTTCATGGAAATTGATCAGATGGTTCTCGAGACATTTCACTAAAAAACAGAAATGTCATGGAAAGGTCATGGTATCAACACAGAGTCAGTAGGCTTCATCTTCTAGCGACCATGAATGTCTGAATAAAATGTCATAGCAACTCATCCAGTAGTTGTTGAGATATTTCAGTCTGGACCAAAGTGGTGGACTGATTGTCTGACAGACATTACCAACCCTAGAGCCGCTAGCATAAAAGCCATGGCTTTTTATTAGACTGGACACATTGTAGTGAAAACTAACCCTTTTTATAATAAAAAAAACCCACACCCTTAGACTTTCTTTTATCTATTTACAGGAGGCATCTGGCCCACCTGTGTTCCAGCTGTCTCCATGGGATACATCTGGGACTTTTAGTCTGGTTCTGTGCTGAACAGAGGGCAAAAAGCAAAAACATCACCACTGGAGTCCCACACAAGCGTATCCATTGTAAGTGTGCAAAAAGCATTATTCTGGTCTCTGAGGGGGTACATTTAACAACTGGTCTCCACTGTTCTTTTCATCTGTCTTTTTTCTTAATCAACATGCTGTAATAAAATGAACCACCAGCAATGAACAAGTTAACTCTGAAAAGCAGCTTGCAGCACACATCTATGTTTGGTTTCACAAGATCTCCCTGCTGCCTAGTTAACCAGTCCCTTTTACTGCCTGTGGAACCGGTGAGGTGTGTTTATGTAACATAACGACTCAGACAACCTGTATAAAGAGAAAAGGGGGATCACAACATGCACACAACCTCTTCCACAGGGGTTCTCTATCTTTGTAACAGACACATTCCTTTTCTTTCTCATCTCTCAAGCCTTGATTGTAACTAGTGATGGCGAGATGAGGCCTCATGAAGCATTGAAGCAAAAGCGTTCATTTCTTGAGGCTTCATTTGCTCACAATAAGACCTGTTGGTCAAAGAGTGTAAAACAGGCAGATATATTACAGATGGTATCAGAGACATTTTTTGACTGTATTTTGCGCCAGTAAAGAATTAGAAATAACGATGAAGAAAAAATGTATTTCCACGTAATCCATAATGGATTTTCTTGTGGTGTACTATAATTAATATAACTGTATAATAAACAGATTTCCTTGGGAGGAAAGCGGCTATCAAACGTGTGTAGATCAATCCTTTTGGCCGTAATATAATGATAGCAGGAGGGGCAATTTTAGTAGGCTATTCTAAAACTGGAAAGTGGCAGTGGTTTAACCGGGCAGAGGGCAGTGAATGTGCTCGTGTAGATCATGGATTTATAATAAAACCGCGTAGATTCGAAGCACTTCCTAAACCATTCACGTAGTATGGACGGGCAGCGAAGCTCCGGATGTCATCAATGATATAATTTGTCTAAATGGATGCAAGCCTTGATACGCGCTTCACGGAAAGAATTTCGGGATTTCTTGACACACGCTTTAAAGCCCTTGGCACAGAAAGTAACATCACTAATTGTAACCCTTCAGATTTATCTTGGGGCCCCTTTGGAGGCCCTGACCCCCAGGTTGGGAACCACTGTTACAATGCATTTCCCGCTGTTAGTTAATAAAAATGATGAATAACAAACAAGCATTATAATCAGATGGCGAAATGAGAGAAATATAGTTGACATCACAGTTATTTTTGCAGTTATTTTAAAACCCATTTCAGAGGACAATCCCAAAATTCTTGGCAGTTTTAGATTTTCACTGTTTAATTCTGAAGGGACATTTTACTGCAGCATTAATTTGAATATGAATTGCATGTATTATGCAACAGGAAACAGGGAGGAGGGGGACATTGGCATCACACCGAAGGAAAACAAAACAGATGAGAGAAACAGCGTGATTGCTGAATCATGTGACGTGTGGAAAATAAAATGCTCACCACCAGAGTTGTTGACACAGCAGCCTCTACAATCTGATCAGTGAATTATAAGAAGTCAGGCAGAATGGATTTTATAGAGCAGGAAAGTGGGCTCGGTAGCTGTTAAGCTAACGTGCCAGTTCTCTCACTCTGAGTCGTTGAGACATTGACAACATAAGTTTCCATTGGCTGATGAATAACAAATTTACCCTCACAGAACAATCACTGGCCCGCCAGACGTGCATTTACAGGTGTGAGGTGTTGCAGAACATGCGTTTACATGGGTGCCAGTCTGGCTTGCTTTCGAGTTTGTGGTAGAAATTCTAATACCTAGGTGAGATCTGAAATAAGGCTTCAGTCAACAAAGTCTTTTAAGAGTTTATTTCTTGCAAGAAAGGTTCAATACATCACAGTACAAGCCCTTGAACACAACCTCCTACCTCAACCTATTGGTGACATTTTAACAACGCGCCTCAGTGCTCAGAGTAGAACCTCAGAGCTTGAGCCTGAAGTGAACTTTATGAGACACAATGGAAAACAGAGTCTTTGCACGTGTTTTGAACGGCCGAAGCTCAAGTCATGTCATTGTGTTTGATTCTTAGTAAGCAACTGGTGGCGTAGAAGGAAAATGAGTGTTTATAGTTCCGTCGTGTTCACTGAGTGGGCCCGCAGGGGGTCAGTGTGAAGTGTTTCTTAAAAAAGCATTACAAATGGCGTGCTGTCTGCTGTGACTGTGAGGGTATAATCACAGTGGATCACACGCCCCACACACACGAAACCCTCTTCGGCAGCTCAATACAGGTGTTACACCAGAGGTTCTCATTACTGATACAGACATGGCACCAGAGTGTCCTTTGTGAAAACGTAGACAGTTGCACTTACAGGCAGATCAGATGCAACTGACAACACAGTAGTGATGCAGAGAGCTGTAACAATTCCAAATTTTTCTGTTCAATTAATTGTCTCAGAAATAATTGCGATGAACAATATAATTGTCTCTTTCAGTCAAATAAAAAAAAACAACATTTATTTATGTATTACTTTTGCAAACAAATTCAAGTTTTGAATGAATCCCAGAATATACAGTATTTTTTGGTTATATCACTGTTATGTGACCCAGATAATATAATAACACAAGGACACAGGCTATGAAGTAACCCCAGCCTCTTTATTATCATAAAACATATCTTTTTCATAAATGAACATAAATCTATCAACAGTCATACCCCTTAGGATCTTAGCTCATGTTAGCAATTAATTGCGGTTCAACAAAGAAACGGCAATTATGTAAAAAGAAAAAAAGTAGGTCTTTCCAAGGAGTCCTCTTCCTCATGGTAAGTGATGTGGTTCTTAAAGATCTCATGGAAAGTTGAATTTGATTGAACAGGCAGAAAGGTGATATCGTTTTTGACAATTTCATTGGCTACTAGGGCCGCATTAAATCACCATTGGATGCACTGTTTTCCAGGATGTAGCAGCTTTCCAAATTCAAGTGCTCATTTCATATTTTTCAAAATATGTCTGCAGCAAAACTTGGTGATAGAAGTGATATTAGCCACCATAGCTGGGCAGACAAATAAAGCCGTACCACTCAGAGATATTCAAGAAAGAAGATACTTTGCACTGATCTGAAGTATAACAAGACTCAGAGACTACAGCCATGCTAGCCAAGAGGTTTCAAGAGATGAAAGCTAAGGTCAACATGCTAGCAACGTGTGTTATCATGCTAACATTTAGTAAATAGCACAAAAACAAAAAGACAGCTGAGGCTGATGGGAATGTCATTAGTTTTACAAATTTTGTAAATAATAGTACTGGACACTGGACTATGAATGTCTGTACAAAATAAAAATTGCAATCTGTCCAATAGATGTTACGTAAAACATTTCAGTCTGGACCAAGTAACATTCCATCCCTAGAGCCACGCCGCGAACATGGCTAAAAACATCGTAAGAAGTACTACAAGTACAAGTTAGCAGCAAATACGTCATCAGATGCCAAAGGTAAATGTTAAATAGGCAAAGCGTGTACAGTCAGATGTTTTAAGATTCAAATATGACAAACATAATTGATGTTCAGCTGAGAAAGCTAATATTATATATCTTTATCCTCTAAGTATTGCCTTGTAAATTGTCCACAGCTAATGTTTGTGTCTGTCTTTTGTGACATTGCGTCATCTAAATACACATTGTAAAAATCATGGAACTCCTGCTCATGATAATTCCAGTAATATTTGTCATAGCATCACCCTCCAGACATGTTGGTTTTTTATAAGTATGGGTTTACAGGATTCCTGTGGTTCTAATACACACATTCAATAGTTTCAGTAAATTCCTCTTTTTCTAACAACACAAACTGTCGTTCCATCTGTGTGTGTGTGTGTGTGTGTGTGTGTGTGTGTGTGTGTGTGTGTGTGTGTGTGTGTGTGTGTGTGTGTGTGTGTGTGTGTGTGTGTGTTGTGCAGAATGTGACAGGGCTGTTTAAAGGTGTGCGTTACATAATGGGGCCCACTGTTTTTCCCCTACTGATGACAGTTTAACAACAGGGCCTTATTTCCACTGTGATGCAAGTCAGGCTAAGATTTAGCAACTATGTCACCAAACTAGCTAAAAAGAGGACGATGAAGAAAAAAGTGAGTCCGATCATTAAAATATCTCCCTCACAAACAGTTGAGCCATGAAGACAACTACCGGTCTGTTTTCATCTTTTAATTACAGGAGCTCATATATTTCTCCTCAGCGGCCCTATAATCTCATTTGAGAAAGTAAGAAAGAGGTCAAGTGAATTCCTTCCCTATAAAAAGATTCAAATCTAAGGCTTTATGAAATTCAACATTGTTGTGTCTGTGGGACTGTCTGTGACTTCTTGATGGGCTCTGACCATATTTGCAACAGCAGCTCATGTTCTGGTACTGCTCATACCGGACACTGTAAGGTCATTTAGTGGACTCGGACATGGTGAGCAGCAAACTGGACCATCCTGTCCAAACACAGGGCTGCAATGAAGCATGGGTAATGGATTATTCAGGGCAATGATGGAGTGGCGCAGGGAGACCAACATGTTGATAACTACTCTATCTGGTTTCCCTTTGACCTGATGCCAATAATTTGTTTTCCATTAGCATTCCACCATTTGTCTCAAAACACACATGCACACATACACACCCGCAGGCACGGTGTTCATTTTTAACCTTAATCCATCCTGCTGATGAAACCTACAGTATACTGTACTGTACGTCTGTAATACTGTTGGATCCACTGTACTTTACAGTACACAAAGTCATGTAAACCTGATAAAGGACTTTAACGCTGAAATAATTTATTCACAATTACGGGGAAGACCCAGGACTAGGTGGAGGGATTATATCTCCAACCTGGCCTGGGAACGCCTCGGGATCAACCCAGTCGGAGCTGGTTAATGTTGCTCGGGAAAGGGAAGTTTGGGGTCCCCTGCTGGAGCTGCTCCCCCCGCGACCCGATACCGGATAAGCGGACGAAGATGGATGGATGGATGGACAAACAATCATAGGTTAAAAGCATGTCATGTTTTTAAAGCAACATGAGACAACTAATACATTCTAAATGTTTTGTGCATTTGGGTCCACATAGGCATCAGTTCAAAAAACTGCAATATTATTTTATATGCCAATGAAAACCAACTGAATGAGATATGAAACACAGACTGTTATACATGTGTTATTCTGGTATAGTCCAGTACACTAGTTTAGTGGTGTGCATAGTTGTGGAAAGTACCTAAGCTCAAATACTCCAATACTGTACTTAAGTACATTCATGAGTTACTTACACTTTTCTTAAGTATTTCTATTTTATGCTACTTTATATATCTACTCAACCCCATTTCAGAGGGAGAAATTTTACATATTAAATGATGCTAAGATATGATGCATTGGTTCACATAGATTTAACTACCCCACAGTCTGAAGTAGTTCAAATTAGTTCTAAATCAACAAGACAACCACCGTTGACGTTAAAATGCAGTCAAGATAATCAAATATAAAATGTAACATTGAAAGCATAATGAGTATTTTTTATTCTTGATCATCATCTTGATCATTGTATATTTCTCTGGTAACACCTCTGTATTTTTACAGTAAGGAAGATTTTGAATACAGGACTTGTAATGGAGTATTTTTTACTTGTATGCTACTCTGTTTTACACCTGTTACATGACATGTAGTATGATATATGATCTATAATATAATACTATACTATAGATTATAAACTTTATCGCTTTATAATACACTGTATAGAAATGCAGTACAGGCCTTTACCATATCTAGCATTAGCATATAATGCATTACATGTAGTGCATTGTCTTCTACATATATGATATTGTGTATAATATTAACCATTCTATGGGCGTCCCTAGAATAGTTAGCCCCCTGAAAACAGTTCTGACACAGTAAATAAGTATAATTCCTGGAATGACCTGGGGACCCTGTCCAGCTCTGAATCATCCAGGATCTCAATCTCAACGGTGTCCCTGCTGTTGTTGGACAGGTCACTGTTGAAGTGACTGCCAGGTCCCGGTCTAAAAAACAGGCCCACCTATATGTTTAAGCCTTAAATACTGACCTGGGGACCAACTATCCTGTTAAACCAGATACCTCAGGAAACAGGATCGTTGGCAGTAGATGCAATAGATGGTTCAGAGAGAGCGAGAGAGAGCTGTGGGATTTATGTTGTTACCGGATACCTCTGCTCTCACGTCCTCTCTCTCTCTCAGGTAAAGTCACAGGAGTTGAGTGGTTCAGACAGACAGTTTTTTACGTCAGTATAACTCTTCATAATATCCTAACAACAGATTTGGTTACTTCCACTCCTGTTTTTTTTTTTTTTTAACTGCACATAAAGACCACCAGACACTTCAAAGCAGAATTTACATGATAGGCCTACTGCAGTTTTTTGCAAGTTTATTGAACTTAAAAGTATGTTTTCCGTCTGACATGACTATATAGGCTACCTATTACCCAATCACTTTTTAAGGATTCCGGTCTAAAGTAATTTTTTCCCTTATGTAATGGCAGGTATCAACAGGGCCCACCCTAACCCTTACCAAATACAGATCTGCAGTGGTAAGGTCGTTACTGCCACCTAGTGTTACTCCAGCTCACAACAACATTATGTGCCGACTAGACCCATCTCAAGAGGCCTGACCATAATGAAAAGGGCAAATACTGACTAAATCGATCAGATTTGACTGTCACAGGCAGACTGAGGGGAGGGGGGCAACAGAGCTTTGCCTGTTATGTCCTCGATGCACATCAGACCGCTTTTCAACCTCTTTGCAGAGGAGCTAATTAGATCTCTCCTCATAGATCATCTAATGAGAGGCGATGTTCACGTCCTAGTGGAGGAGAGACACTTGTTATCCGACACCGAGGTTGTACTCCGAGTGGTTAAGGCAGAATGGCAGCGTCCTTTCCGCATGGCCGCCTCCACCAGCCTCGGCCTGCAGTAACAATCTGGCATCACACTTCTTTTTTCTCTCCACTTAAAGCAAACCTAAGGCTTATGTTTTCAAACGTGGGCCGATAATGTGTAAGTCATAAAGCATGCAGCTTATCACCGCAATGTTTTTAACATGCGCAAATCAAGGCGACATAAAATGACTGCCATGCCCTGTGTCATGTATGAAATGGTAGTGTATGGGATTTACGACAGCTGGTTTCTGCTCCTACTGCAGGGATCTGAAGGAGCGCATCCACCTCTTCGGTTTCAGCGATGCGCAGCCGTGCCGCATGACTCACAACGGCAGAAATGGCACGGATGTAAACAGGGGGCGGGCTCAGGTAAGCCTAAACTGTACCTGTCCAGCCAATGGGGCACCGCGTTTCTCTGACTCGTCTCAAATCTTGCGGTTTTCATTGGTCCTCCGTCACGTCGATATGCTGCAAGAGCGAGGCGCAGCTTCGCAATTACACCGCGGAACGGAGGAGAGGGGGGAAAAAATGATTAATCTGTCAAAGGCGAATTGGTGTTTGGGATGAGACCGCTCTAACATGCAGCCGACTGGAACGAAGCCTACAGGCGAACACAATTAATGCACAAGAATTAGAGATCAAGCTGATGCACCGCCATAGCAGGTGGTGCTTGTATAATCGTCCGGGGTCTTGTCACTCGTCTTTGCTGCCTGGTCTGCGCGTCATTTCAGCACTGGACAGCGACCGGCTCCATCGGACACTGAAATCACTGAGGAATTCCTGAGGCGGGGTAGGCTCACAACAATATGTGATTATTGCTGTGATTTATCTTCAGTGGACACTTTTTTAACGTATATCAACGTGTATCTGCTTTCATCGAACGATGCTTTGTTTTGCCCTTAATAAGTGTTATCCGTGTATGATCAGTGGAACCTCGAGCCCCCGGGTTTGTTCAACGAGACTATATGGAGCCTATAGACCTCCACTCACCAAATGCCCTTGAAAGTATAGGCTTCGTGCTGCTGGCTGTATGTGTGTGTGTGTGTGTGTTTGGTTTTGTGCAAAAAAGAGAGAGAGAGAGAGGTTATGGTGGTAAGCAACTGCGCAATTGTCTGTCCCTGTCTGTTCATATCTCTCTTTTCTGCACCTCTCTCTGTCTCTGTCCCTGTCCCTGTCCCTGTCCCTCTCTCTCTCTCTCTCTCTCTCTCTCTCTCTCTCTCTCTCTCTCTCTCTCTCTCTCTCTCTCTCTCTCCCTCCCCGTCCTCTGCTTCCACAGTCGGTCCGACCCTCGCTTGGCTCGGGGCAATGCGCGGCTAGATGACTTCACTACATCAACAAGCACCGCGGTATCCTGGACTAATATAGCAACGTCACACCCCAACCCCCTTCCTCTCTCTCCATTTCCATTCGCTGAATCCGAGTCCACCCGTCTAAAGGCACCATGGGAAACCGTGGCATGGAGGAGCTGATCCCGCTGGTCAACAAGCTGCAGGATGCCTTCAGCTCCATCGGTCAGGCTTGCAACCTGGACCTGCCGCAGATCGCAGTGGTCGGCGGCCAGAGTGCAGGAAAGAGCTCAGTGCTGGAGAACTTTGTAGGCAGGTAAAATTGACCACCAGAAATAGGATAATCCCTTCTCTGGTTAACCTTGAGGATGACATAAGAGGCCTATGGGGCCTATCTCTCTGTGCAGGTTTCAAACCATCTCTCCCCAGCTTAAAGTCACTGCTGTTGCACCTTGTGAAGCAGGGACCTTCAATTATGTTATGTGCAGTATACATATTTTTAAACTCACACCACTGTGTTGTCTTGGGCTACTGACAGAGGAGGAAAGAGGTAGGCTATTTGGGTTACAGCAGCACCTTGGAGATTTCAGCCCAATCAGAACCAACTGCAGTCAGGCTCACTCACAATGCTAGAAATATCCATCTCTTTACAGTTCCCAAGCATCCTTTGTGAGGCATTAATATGCCGTTGACCCCGTAAAAATGACGTCATGTTCTGCGCTTTATAATATGCAGATTGCAGATCACTGCATGTAACCATTTTAAAACACCTTCCAACTGTACATGTCAGCTCCCACTGCAGAAAACCTTAGACTGAAAACACACATGCATATTCATCATCGCACCCTGGGTTTTAGTCACTCACAACAAAAACATTATGAGCAGACTCATTTGAATTGATATCGTTTTTATTTTTCAAGATAAGGATCAAAATCATTTCCAAACCAGGAGTGGGATTATGTTGGCAACACCAATTCCAGTGTTCATTTAATAAAAAAAATAAAAAATAAAAAAGATCAGAAACAGAGGCATATCCATGTCCCACAACTGCTGTATTATGTGCTTTTTTCTGCTCAATAATATGGTACCATACTGTTTTATAGCCCTGTATTTTAAAGAGATAATGAGGGCTAGTTGATCTAAAAATTTCCTAACAAATTTACTCTCTAAATTGATTTACTGTAGCATTTCTTTCGCTGTGCACCACACACATAAAGGTCAGTTTATTTGCCATGGAGAGTGCTACTCAGCCTGTTAAACCAGATGTATAATGTCTAACGCCTTCTGTGGCTCTGGAGGGAGCTGATGATGCCATCAGGGTTATTTATGATGATGTCATCAGGGTTATTTGAGTCAGGCTTTAGACTCCAAATATTTCACAGAAAACATGCATTACAAACTGTGGGTATTGATGTTGAAAGATGAGCGCAGGGAAGTTCTAATGAAAGATGCTATTGAGTTGCACTATGGGAAATGTAAGCTCCAGTGTTTTGCGAGCTTGACACATAGTAGGGACTGCTGCTTTCATTTTGGCCACTATTCTTTCACAAGCTGGTTTTAGTGTGTCCACACAGTTCCTGTGTGCAGTTTTAACATGCATGTGTGCTGTCCCAGATGGATGCATTGATTTTGTCCTGTTCCAGCTCTCATTGAGAGTCGTGATGCTGAGTAATGGTCCATCTGTCCAGAAATGGCTCTGCACAGCGCTGAATGGACGAGTAGTGGGCTCGTCTTTCTTTAACTCATTGAGGGAGCTCGGAGGGTCGATGTGTGTTAATTAGGTTTTCTTGGAACAGACCTTTAGCATAGCAGGGGGCTGTGATGGCTGTCAGGTGTGTGTATCATGCTCATGCGTGCATGCACACACACAGTAGTGGACACACATTCACACACGCACAAAACAAGTTAGTGTGGAACCCCTTAGGAAATGGTGTAGTCATTGTTTTTAAATGAGAAAGCTCCTTGTCAGCGATGCAGCTCTTCATTTTGACCTGTTGTTTATCAGGTCAGATTTTTCTGTCTACAGTAGCTTGCATGCCATTATATAGGGTAAAATTATAATAAATGTGCCCTTCAAGAGTTTCAAGGGAAAAAGCCTGGAGATGAAGATATTATTATGTCACCATTATCCATTTCTACACTCTTTGATACATGTTTACATTGGCTGTGGTTTGATGATGAGTTTTGATCTCTTTTCTTAGGGACTTTCTGCCTCGTGGATCTGGTATTGTCACCCGTAGGCCCCTGGTTCTGCAGCTTATCAGTGCCACTGCAGGTGGGCGCACACACATTTACACACCCACACTTGCACACACACACGCACACGCACACACACTGAGCCTCTCTCTCTCCCCTTTTTAAATGGTACTGTTTTTTTTCTCTTACACTGGCATTATTTTTGTCTCAAACACATGCAGCACAGCCACCACTAATCCTAGTTATATATTATATATATTCTTTTTTTTCAAATTTTTTGGGCATTTTCAGCCTTTATTTTTGACAGGACAGATGAAGACATGAAAGGGGAGAGAGAGGGGGAATGACATGCAGTAAAGGGCCGCAGGTCGGAGTCGAACCCGGGCCCGCTGCGCCGAGCCCGCTGCATCGAGGAGTAAACCTCTATATATGAGCGCCTGCTCTACCAACTGAGCTATCTGGGCTCCCATCCTCATTATATATTCTTCATTTTTCATCCTCAGAATGGGCTGAATTTCTCCATTGCAAAGGGAAGAAGTTCACAGACTTCGATGAGGTTCGCCAGGAGATCGAGGGAGAGACGGACCGTGTCACGGGGGCCAACAAAGGCATATCTCCAATCCCCATCAACCTGCGGGTTTACTCCCCTCACGGTGCGAAGCCATAACTCAGCCTCCTTCCTTTCACTGTCAAGTAACCGCACAATAACACTTTTGCATCAAGGTAGACGGTGACAAGATGTGAGTCATCATACTCTCGCTCTTTCAATTATTAGCTATTGGCTAGAAACAAAGAATGTGGTTTTTCGAGCAAAATAATTATACAATATATGAATTCATTTTTATGTTGTTGAGGAGATAAAAGAGACAGTGTAACAGGTCCTTTAAAGACTCTGTGGTAATATGGCTGAATATAGCATATTCATATTCAATGCTATTCTGATGCTATAGTGATGCTGTACTCATTGTATATTGATGCTGTACTCATTGTATATTGATGCTGTACAGATGTTATACTGATGCTATACAGATGCTATATTTATGCTATAAAGATGATATATTGATGCCATATGTGATGTCCTTGAATTGTTGGCATGGTGATGCTGTCCTTAATAACCAGAGCCTTTAAATGAAGTACATTTTTTATTTATTTTTTACATTTTCTGGTTGAAAACTGATAGCATGCACATTCTCATCTCTTTTTATTCAAACGAAGTTCAGGTTTGAAGTTGGGAGGGAATTGTTTCTATTGACAAAACACTCAGATTATATATATGGTATACATACACTATACAGTGCACAATTAAAAGTGAGCTCCCTAGGGATTCTTACAGAATTTTCAGCAGTTTTGCTCCTAGAGGCAGTTGCACCAGCTGTTAGTAAGTACAAATGTAGCCCAGATATGATGTAGTTGTGACTACCAAATGGAGATTTACGCAAGTTTCATCAGACAAACATAGAGGTTAGTTTTTACTACATATTTACACCAACTAACTGTCAGGTTACAAACAAACAAAAGGTTGGTACTAACTGACAGAACATGCTTGCTAACATGTAACCTGTTTAGATTGAAGAGTATAATATGGAATATGGTCGACGTATCTGACCTCACACTAGATTGAAATGCTATTTAAACTGGGAAGATTTGAAATACCTCGAACTACAAAACATTGTGCCAATAAATGACCGTCCCAGCTAATAAAAACATAAGGGAAATAATAAAGAGTTTGACTAACAATATGCCACAGAAATGTCACACAGGTATTACCAGTTATTCTTAAAGTGCATTCCTCTGTCTGTGCAGTGCTGAACCTGACTCTCATTGACCTGCCGGGGATCACCAAGGTGCCGGTTGGAGACCAGCCCGTGGACATCGAGCAGCAGATCAGGGACATGATCCTGCAGTTCATCACCAAAGAGAGCTGCTTGATCTTGGCCGTCACTCCGGCCAACACTGACCTGGCCAACTCTGACGCTCTTAAACTGGCGAAGGATGTTGATCCACAGGGTAAGGCGAGGGCTTGATGGCATGGATACAATATTAGGAGTGAAGGAGAGATGTAGAAAGCAGAATGGAAGTAAACTAAGCATGTAAAAGGTGGCCTTGTGGGTTTTTGAGACTGACCTAAAAGTCGTTGAATCTCTGTCAGCTGCAGTGACGGTGCTCAGTGTCTGACCTTGTCCTTGGAGCTCTCTGAATGTGAAAACAGAATTTCCCTTCAGGGATCGATCAAGTGTCACAATATTATTAGAAACGAGGGGCGGAGAGAAGGGGAACATGGAGAATAAGGAGGGCATTAAAAGATAAATGAGGAGAAGGAAGGAGAGAGGAAAAGAAAATCATGAAGAAATTTAAAGAAACACAGAGGAAGCATGAGGAAGGATAAGAAAGGACTCGATTTAATGTATTGCCCAAAGAGTTTGTCCTTTAGGCAGGAGAGGAGGATGAATTAGCAAGGAAGAGTAGGACTTGAAAGAAAGTAACCTTGTGGAAGGGATGAATAATATCGGACAAGGAGAGTGAGGTGGAAGAACAGGGAGATGGGATGCTAGCAGCCAAAGATGCCTCGAAAGGATATTGTGGCAGAATTAAATATGAGTAAAGAAGAAGAAAGAAATAGGGGCAAAAGAATGAATAAAGGAAGGAAATGATGCAAAGCTGCATTAGAAAATGGGCAAGGTTGACATCTTCAAAGTGCTAATTTTGTCAAAACAGCTCACATTTAAGAAACTTGTTCCTGCAAGTGTGGCAACCACATGATTAATTGAAAAAATAGTGCCTTTAACCTTCCAAAAAAGCATTTCTAGATTTCTGTTACATCCCTCCTTCCTCTTTTTGACTCCTTTTCTAGGTCTGAGGACTATTGGAGTAATTACCAAACTGGATTTGATGGATGAGGGCACAGATGCACGAGACATACTGGAGAACAAGTTGCTGCCGCTGCGAAGAGGTGTGTGTGTGTGTGTGTGTGTGTGTGTGTGTGTGTGTGTGTGTCTGTCTGTCTGTCTGTCTGTCTGTGTGTGTGTTATACAGTATAGTGAGCTATGCCAGCCAGATTCACTTGTGAACGTCTCTCCCTGTGTTCTTACTGTAATCTCAGTGTCCAATAACGCTGTCCTTGTTCCACCTTCTTTCACTTCCAGTGCTTGTTTTTTTTCTGATTATCTCGCTCGTGCTGTCTCTGCCTTTGTCTCCTGGGATTATCATTGTTTATTTCTCTCAACTTGTGCCGTTTATTCATTCCCAGGTTATATTGGAGTGGTGAATCGCAGTCAGAAGGACATCGATGGGAGGAAAGATATCAAGGCAGCTCTGGATGCGGAGAGGAAGTTCTTCTTGTCCCACGCATCGTACAGGCACATGGCTGAAAAAATGGGCACCCCACGACTGCAAAGAGTGCTCAACGAGGTGATCATAGATTTACTCCCGGTGCCCACAGTGCACTTTATATAATTAATAAGAGGGCGACGTTGTTTTTCCCACGCTTCCATTGTACTGCACATCAGTGTGGGTGATACAAGACTGTCAGTAGGTGGAAAATGCGCTCACTGTTTCTAGTTCAGCTTTTAATAATTCATGATTTCAGTCATTCCACATGCTATCTGCTTTGTTATTGTAAGAATGTTACATTATCTATTGTATGATTACAGTGAAATATACATTCTTGATTGTTAAATCACTGTACATCCAAAATACCAGGAACATAATCTACTTATTGATGCTCCTATGTGATTATAGTTTTTTGCTTGATATAATTTTGCTGGCGTTGTGTCTCCACAGCAATTGACCAACCACATCCGGGACACCCTGCCAGCTTTCCGCAGCAAGCTGCAGTCCCAGCTGTTGGCTCTGGACAAGGAGGCCGAGGAATACCGGGGATACCGACCTGATGACCCGTCCCGCAAAACCAAGCAGCTGTTGCAGTCAGTGCCCCATTTCTTTTCACAACAAGAAAATTTAGTTCATAAAAACTAAGTATTCTGCAAAATATCTGACCTCTGAAGAGATAATTACTTTCTCCCATGGCACCCGTTGCTTATCAGCTCTAATTTTAGATGTCAGAAGTCATTGCTGGTCTTTTATTTATCATATTTGTTGTGGTTTTCAGGATGGTGCAGCAGTTCTCCGTGGACTTTGAGAAAAGGATTGAGGGCTCAGGGGATCAGGTTGACACAGTTGAGCTGTCTGGTGGAGCCAAAATCAACCGCATCTTCCACGAGCGTTTCCCCTTTGAGCTGGTTAAGGTGACAATGTTGTACATAGAAGAAGATGGCACTGCAGAAAACAAGTGAAATAATCTGGCTCGAGTGCAATTATCAAACCTGTTTCAAATACAAATGGTTTTTTTTTTCTTTCAATTTGAAGATCTGTTGGCTTAAAGTAGTCAAAGATACATTCATTGAATCTCTACTGGAATCCCACTACATGTCATTTTTTTAACTGTAGAATTTAAATGCCCTACAGGTAGCTAAAACTCCTTAATTCTTTGAAAAATAGAGTTCTATGTCCTCAATGATAGCTATGGCACTGACTCATCTGCTTTATTCTGTTTTACCCAAAGATAGTGACGCTCATCTCTTGAAAAAAAATCCTGAAACAAAGGAAAATGCACAGGGAACAGTTGAAATAATGACACCCCCAGTAGACTTTTTCCTTCTCATTCTCTTTAAAGCAACACTAGAGAACATTTCCCCCTTCGGTCCCCCTACAGGTTGGAAGCGTCCATTACATTACATTATGCAAGTTTGCCAGATCGGGTAGCGGATCTGTAGTTCGAATAAACTGGACAGTGTAATGTATCCAACCTGTAGGGGGACCGAAGCGGGAAAAGTTCTCTAGTGTTGCTTTAAGGCTGAATATAAAACTAAATGACACTATTTGCAGTCTATTTTCTCATTTTTTTCTTTGTTCTTTGTCCTGTTTCCTCCCAACTCTTCATGGACACTGTATAACGCACTCTTATATTCTCTCTCTTGTGATTTTTCTATTGAATAATCCCTAAACAGCTTCCCTATATTACATGTTCAAACAAAAATTATTTTACAGTCTTACTTTTGTTCCCTGTATTCAGTGTCTACACTCTCCCTCTCTGTTCCCCTCAGATGGAGTGTGATGAGAAGGAAATGCGTCGCGAGATCAGTTATGCCATCAAGAACATCCACGGTATCAGGTAAGAATTTGTCTAGCAAACTGAAAAAAAATGTCATCCCCCCCCCCCTCCGCTTTAGCACTACAGCCACATCATGCTTTACCCAAAAGGCACATAATACCTCCAAATATTTGAGATGTACCAACCAGTGATCCCATTACACTTGTCTTTCTGCCCGTTAGTATTATAAAGATATAAATACATTTATTTACAGCCTGAAGACACTCGAGTAAAATAATGTTGATGTGGCAAACATCATAACAAGATGCACAGAAAACAAAATACAGAATGTGGTTAAAATACATGGTTTGGATGGGAATTTATAAACAAGGGAGGAGCATGTTGTCTTTCTTTCTTTCTTTTCTTATGTTCAGCCCAGCCTCTCTCTGTGTTTCTATATTGGTCCAGCAGCGGTTAGCTACCACAACCAAAAGAATTGCTACCCATGCGAGAAATCTGACATTTAAAGAAAACCCACATTAGCATGAATTCCATCCACAAACAATAGCAGGTCCAATGTCTACCATGACATCAATAAATGATTTTGCACTGACCCCTTTGTTACTGCAAACACAGACTGTATACAGAACCAAAATACAGATAAGATATTGATCTACTGTCTACTATCAAAATACATTTTTCTTAAAGGTGCTCTAAGCGATGTTGGGTGACGTTACTTCTTGTTGACGTTCAAAGTATTTTCAAACAAAACGAAGACTAGCTCGCTCCTCCCTCCTTCTCATCCGTTCCCTCCCTTCTGTGCTTCAGCGCACTAAATTCCCCCCCCCCCACCCCCAAATAAAAATCCTTATTGTCAGTTATTGGCTGAACACTGGAACACGGTTTGTGTATGTTGGCATGGTCCAGGTTGGACCACTTTGTTTTTGTTGGCATGTGTGGACCATAGGCTGTCTACAGAGAGCGCATTTTTTTACAGTGTGTTTAGGGGACCGGCAGCTCGCGGATAGTGAGGAGATGTTTGCTGTATGTGACAAAAAAATTGTAGCCTAAAAAACGCGTGACATCGCTTAGAGTACCTTTAAGTAATGTCACCGAAAAGGGAAACCAATTTTCATCACAATTGTACCCTTTGTTCCCTTCCTCTTGGTGGGTTTCAGGACGGGACTTTTCACCCCAGACATGGCGTTTGAGGCCATTGTGAAGAAGCAGGTCATAAAGCTGAAGGGGCCCTGCGTCAAGTGTGTGGACATGGTCATCCAGGAACTGATTAACACCGTACGCCAGTGCTCCAACAAGGTAACTCATGTGGTTCATCGGGGTTTGGAAGTTTGAGGGGAATCAGGGAGGAAAAAAGGAAGGAAGGAAGGCTGTTTGATAAAGCATGGATAAAGGAAACAAACTTCAACTGAAAAATGAAAAATTGAGCTCATTGTTGAAAAATGATGTTTTCAGTTTGTTTCTGAGTTTGGTTTTTATTATTCATTATTCCACATTCCTCATTATGTTAAGTGAGTGATAAGCCGTGTGATGTGTTTTCAGCTGGAATGCTTCCCCATGCTGCGCGAGGAAACTGAGAGAATTGTGACTAGTCATATCCGAGACAGAGAGAGTCGGGCCAAAGACCAGGTAACACTCATTAGCTGGCAATTATGGCCATAAACATTTGTGTATGAGGGAAGGTCTGTGACATGTATGCACACATTATGTCAGTTTTTTAACCAATATCTGTCATTGTAATGTTGTGGAATTACAAACAAGGTACCAATTAACCAAATAGATTACATATTAATACACATACTGAATGACATATATTACATTTAAAGAAGAGTTTTGGGAAATTAGCTTATTTGAAGAAGATCAATGCCACTCTCATGTCTGTATGGTAAATATGAAGCTACAACCAGCAGCTGATTAGCTTAGCTTAGCACAAAGACTGGAAACAGAGGGAAACAGCTAACCTGGCTCTGTTTGAAGGTAACAAACTCCACATAGCGACATCTCTAAAGCTTACTAATTAACATTACATTACAAAAACAACACGTTGTGGTTTTATGTGCAGGACTGAAAGAAGCTAGCTGTTCTCCCCTGCTCCCATGTCATTATGCTAACAAGCTAACCGGCTGCTGGCTACTGCTACATATTTACCGTGTAAACTTGAGAGTGGTATCAATCATCTCTGCTAACTCTCAGCAAGAAAACAAATTAGAGTCTTACCCAAAATGTCACAGATGGGTACTGTTAAAAATATCAATTCCGGTACCAATACCAATACCCTGACTTCGATACCAGTTCATGAACGATACTTTTTTCAATAACAATTTTATAAAAATCCATTTTGACAAAAATAAATTAAAACATTACAGCAAAAATCTTTTTATATATTTTTCAGCTCCTACTAAGTGAGCACCTGTGCGTAACGAGCAAGTTTTTCCTGCATACCTCTACGACGTGTAGACAGCCAATCACCAGCATGATTAGATCTTGGTAGAAGCATGCTGCCTTAGGTATTGAAATTTGGTATTGAATGACGAGGCATTTTTTTGATACTTGATATTAAGGAGGCAATTCGGTCCGTGCCTAAAAAGTACCAAAGTTCGGTACCCAGCCCTACAAACTAGTGTATTTCTTTGAGAATAACTCACTTCATGGTAAATGTTTTGTGTTGTTACAGGTTCTGCTGTTGATAGACATCCAGCTCTCTTACATCAACACTAACCACGAAGACTTCATTGGCTTTGCTAAGTAAAGACTGCATCTATTAGCTTGGCTTCACCATGATTAAATATTCATGAAAACAAATGTTTAGAAGATCTCCTTTTACCCCTTTCATGTGTTTTTTTCTCCTTCTCTCTCCTTCTACATTCACCTTTCCCTCCCTGTCATCCTGTCTCTCCCACCATCTCTGCTTTGTTGTTTCTCCACCGCAGTGCGCAGCAGAGGAGCAGTCAGACTAATAAGAGCCAGAGTTCAGCAGGAAATCAGGTGAACATTTGTCATGTCTTGTATGTCACACATAAACAGCGGAGCACAAGGTCAAGGGAGTACTGCACACCCACACAGCAGCAGCATGGCTACTGCAGGGAAGATAAAAAGAGAATGATGCTGAAATGAAAGGGATCTGATCCAAGATGCTCTTTCTTTTTAGTCAATCTTTTGCATTGTACACATTTTATGTTACATACATTCTAGCCTTATGTTTTCTTAGCTATTATTATTTTATATTTTAGTCATGCATGGTGCATTACACCAGTTGTGTACAGTGGTTTGTTTGCTTCTTTGGTTTTATGATTTTTATTTCAGTAAAAGAATCACACTGGGTTCTATTACTTTATGCCACCATCATCACCGGTGTTGTTGTTGAGACATTTCCCTTTGTTTGAACCCTTCCTGTGTCATCAAGGTGCCACTTTGCATTTCATCCCCATCCCTTAGTGAGAATCTCAGCTGCACTCTTATGGGTGTCTGTTGGTGAGTATCGCTTATTGTGGGTTATGGTTTGCAATGTCATTTGTGCCTGCAGTAACACTTCTGCCCATTGTGTGGTGCTCTCCAGTGCTGCTGCATAATAATCTTTCCCGTTTTTCACTCTTGACGTGTCCAAGAATGGCAAATTAGCTGAGTAAGCTACTGTTGGGCAGAGGCATTTTCTTTAAGACAAGTTGCACTAGAAAAGTTGCCTTTTTTTAGTGCCACGAGGTTTCTAAATCCCCCACATTCCTTCCTGTTGCAGGCCTCCTCTCCTCCCGCATCAGGCCTGATTGTAAGAGTTTTCTCTCTAACCGTTTACTGTCTAACACCCCCTCCACCCACCAGCGTCCGCAGACTACAGGGGGTTGCCAACTAGACAAATAGACATTACATTATCCTTGGTTTGGCAATTTAAATATCATCTCTAAGACTGAAAGTGTAAGAGATTTCTTTTAGTATCCTGTTATGGATCCAGCCACAAAACAGCCCTATAATGTTTGCCTATGACAGAAAGGCTTTCTAATGATTTGGGTAACCTCCTTAGTGAGTCTTAGGCGGTGCAAGACTGACAGTAATCTAACCTAATAATCACTTGGCACTGTGCCCCAAGGCCTGTTTATGTGGGGCTTGTAGTGTTATTACCCCTAACACAGTTGACACACACACATGCTTTATTGTGTACTTGAAGCACTTAACACAATGGTCACTTAACAAGCTAACACTGGCCTCTGCTTGTGAAGCACACAGTTCCTTGAATGAGACTGCACTGACACACACAGTCACATGCTAGGCTCTGAGTGAGTCACAAAGACACAATGACAGCCCTAACCGGATCTTCACACACATTTCATCGCAATTCATGCATTGATTACCTGCACAGATTAATTTGGGCTAGCTTTAGCCATGGTATGTTTATTTTAAATCGCTGCCAAGAAAAACTCCCGCACACTGTCTTAAGTTTTAATCATAGGCAACGTTTCAGTACTGGACCATCTTCAAGCCAGTAACGAAATGGTGTCTATTATTAAAACTTTATATTTTTTGCAAGTAACACAGTGTGCGGTGAGTTTTTCTTTGCAACTCTTGACCTACTGTCTTACGTTGTAGATGTATGTTTTTTTTTTTAAATCAAAAAAATTATGGATGAAGAGCTCCTGTCATCCTCTTGTCTTCTTGTTTTTTGTGCGTTTCACTTAGTAAAAAAAAGACTGACTTTCTGACCTTACTCTCCCATCAGGTCATTCGCAAAGGCTGGCTGACCATCAACAACATCAGCATCATGAAGGGGGGAGCCAAAGAGTACTGGTTTGTGCTGACTGCCGAGAGCCTCTCCTGGTTCAAGGATGACGAGGTCAGTTTAAAGCTGCAATATTTTTTACAATAACAGTTAACCCAAAGTGCTTTACAGGTAGAACAGGGAAGGCAGAGACAATATGCCTTAAAAATACATAATCGTATGTGCGAGGTACCATGAATATAAATAGGCAAAGAAAGAATTAATAATGTAACATAGAATAAAACAACAAAGGAACGTTTGTAAAAAAACAAAACAAAAACTAGGAATCAAGGGGTCGCTTGTACTGAGTGATAACTGTTCCATAAACACCTCCAACTCAAATCTTAAATAAAAATGTGTTCTTAATATTTAATCGCCGCTGTCTCGCCGTCACATTGTCCGCTACGGAGCGCAGGACGAGGTGATGGCCCGACTGCATGGAATACAGGATATCATCAAATACCCTACCATTAGATAACTGCAAAACACAGTTTAGTAAATAACTAAATATCTGTCTTTAAAACTGTGTATATATCATCAAATGTCAAAGTCTGAAAATACAGCCGTTAAGCTCTCGCGCAATCGTTACCCTTAATGTCCTCATTATCTGCCCAAACTTTAATACTGTTTGTGACAAAACTTGCATGAAGAAAAGTGTGTTTGCCTAAAACACTTTATTTCGTCTTCAAATTGTATCTCGGGGTGGGGGATACCACTAGCTGATGCTGTTATGGCAAGGTGTTAACAATCACAAATATAACATATAAATACTGCGGTGACCCCCGTGCGTAATGCTGCATGATGGCACTGCTGGCCCTGCAGGAGGACTACGTCAATGGAAGAATCAGGAGAAAAAGAGACTTCAGGGACCATGACGATGATTGCCTAATATGCCGATTTAGATTTTCTAAAGCTGAGCTCTTGGATCTATGTACTGAATTGGGTCTAGTAGAGAGGGCAACACGCCGGAACCGTGCCATCCCGGTCCAAATACAGGTTCTCGCCACTTCTGCGGGAAACCGGCTGTATCCAGAGGGAAATGTCAGACAGATAAGTGTTTTTTTTTTAAATACATATTATATATAATCTTCAACTTTATCACTAAGGCTTGTTTGGATATAATATATAGTTCTGTTAAATCTTATCATATACGTCTGATATATCAAAGCTGTGCCCGAGTGCCGTAATGCCTGCTGTTTTGGACGTATTATTAATATATGTAGTCTATAGATCATGGTTCCATACACTGTGCAAGAACAGGCCCGAAATTATAATTCTATTTGCAGCAATTCCTGAACGTCTGAGAAGTTTTTTGCTTTCTCTATGCCAGTCATAATGATTCGTTGTAACAACTGCCAGTGTCATTCATATACTGATCAGCATTCACGAGGTGCTTTGCATTGACTATTTATGGTTAAAAATGGGCGTGTACAGGGCGGGATAAGAGGCTGATCCACGTACGCACGCCTGTAGGTAATCTCTGATTTATAAAGGGAACATTGCTTACAGGTGTGCGTACACACGGTTTTATAAATCAGACTTTTTTTCGCCGTACACCATTTTGGGCTTTTGGCTGTACGTACACTTATAGTAAAGATCAAACGCACAGTTTTATAAATGAAACCCCAGGTCATTTCAAAGAGAGAGAGAGAGAAAGCGTTCCTATTGGCTGTTCTGCGCATGCATTGCCTGCGCGACAAAGAGAAGAGGGGGAGAGCTGCAGGAAGAAGTCTCACTCTACTTCAAACGCTGGCTTTATTTAGCATTTTACCCACTGCAGCTTTAAGGGTGGGTCCGATATAAATATGTGCCAGTTCGATGTTTCAATGTTTTCGGAAGGAAATTACTTATGTGAAAATAGTCGTGAAAATGGCAAAGATATTCTTTGTGGAATTGATCTTTATGTATTTAACTAAATAAAAAATCAACTAAGACTGATGGATGACAGTCGGATGTTCTGCAGAATTAAACCAGCAGTTAACTTTATACATGGTAAATAAATGACTCGTTATAACTTGTTTTTTTTAAAAGCAGAATTTTATTATTCAAATTTTGATTATCATTGATAATACTGTACATCATAAAGACAAACAACGACATACTGTTTTTGGGAGAAAAGCTCAGCATTTGCACCACTCTGCATCGACGGGATGCAGCATTTCATCCGTGCTGCTGGCTTGTTTGACGGGCTGATGTCTACCTGCCTGTCTGTGCCTGCTGTACAGGTTGGAGGATATTCTGCACAGCAAGTGTAGATAGGCAGACACACTGCAACTCCTTCAGCCAGTTGTTGGTATTGTTGCTGCATGGTTGTTTGTTTATCGGACCTTGTTTAGTCTCTTGCTGGAGTGCAGTTCCACGAGAGGTACACAGAGTGGAATCTGTATTGGTGCAAAAAGACAAATTGACAGAGACAATAGTGCTCTCTCTTTTTTATATGTGGTTCCACTTATATGTAGGGCAACTTAATATACAGTTTGGGAGCATTTAGCTTTCGAAGAGTCACTCTTACGTATGTGAAGAGTTTGGCCATGGTTCTTGTCATTCAATTCTCCTTTCCATTCATTTTTCCCTTTGTCTCTGAGTTTCCCTTCTTTTCGCTCTTTCTTCCTTCCCCACCTCTTTCCACTGGGAGTTCAGGCATTCGCTTCTTTGCTGCAAATATGGAACAGTCCCAATCCCAACCAAATGTTCACTCACAGACGCCCAAAATATATGAACGCACACTCAGCCCTCAGACATCACATGGGCCACACAGCACTGGGGCTACAGATTGTCATTTGATACGTTAGTGTGGTAATGTAGGAAATTATAGACTCCGCTGGCTTCGCCTTGTATATTTCATTTATGTTTTACACCCTGTGAACTTTCTATAGTCGCGTGCATGTGCACACTTGCGCGCACACACACATACACACACACACACACACACACAAACACAAACACAAACACACACCCTCCTCCCTCTCTTGGTGTGGTTGGCAGTTACTTTGGAACTGCTCGCATTCGTAGCAGGAAAATCACAAGCTTTTGATCCAAACATCAGCCTCCAATGTTTTAGCAGAGAGGAACCCCTCTATTAAATATCAATATCCTCCTGTTTCGGGCCTTCAACTTCATAAGCAGCTATCACTCTATGACACTGAGTCCCTGTTTTGGCCCTATATAATGGGTAACATTCCACAGTCCACTCTTTGACTTATCATACCACAAACCAACTAACCGACTAACACTCATTTAACTGAGTCAAATGTAACACATCCTGTGTGTACATATATTTTTGTGCACTGTGGCTGTTGCTGATGTGTTTCTTGCACCATCTGCAGAACACTTATCCTACCAGACATTTGCAGTTATTTGACACCACAGCACTATAGTTTGCAGCCTTAAAGCCTTAAAACTCAATTTTGGCCACCCACGGAAATAACTTCACTGGAGGTGTCTGACTGTATATTCAAACTCCACTTGATTGATTGGCCCTCGTTCCTTTGGCCTGTGTTAGATGCTTTGCAGCCGCCTTCGCTCCTCCCCCTTCCAGTGGACCACATCTTCATCAGAGCAGCAGGCCAGCAGCCTGCAGACTTACTCATTCATGCTATAAAAGTTTGTGAGCACGACCATTTTGTGAGTTTTGGCTTTAACATTTTTTTTTTTTTTATCATCCTGGCTCACAATTAAGATTCTTTTACACCTTGGTTTTCACAGCATGTTGTCAAATCTGCACTTAGTGTTATATTGATAATGTATGTTTATTCCAAAAAAGAAGTGAAAAGGAAGTGGTGAGTGTTAGAATGCATTTAGGACAAAATACAGATTAATATAGATCACATACAGATTATAAAATAGATTTAAAAAAAATAGCAAAGGGGGAGAAGGAAGGAACAGATGCAAAAAAAAACACATCTTGGAGACTTCTAGTGCCAACAGAGAGACAGAGAGACAGAGAGAGCGACACAGAAAGATAGACTGACAGAAGAGGGTCCATGCCCAGTCTAACCAATGTGCAGACTACTGTACACCAGTATGATAATGAACAGGTAGTCTGAACACTGGGTGGACGGAGCCGGAGTTAAGAGCCAGGCCTTGTGTGCTGTTTTCTGCCATTCCAGATGCTTGCGGGCGGCTCTGTCATCTGTGCCTTCCCTTCGCCCCTCTCCATTTTGGCAGCAAGGATCCCGTCTATCGAAAACCCCTCAAAACTCCAATTCGCCTCATCCGCGTTTGCCGCCTTCCCCAGCGTTTTGGTGCACGTCTCTTGGCGTGTTTATTTGTTTTGGTAGACGTTTGAGCTCTGGGTCCCCTCGCGGTCCGTTTCGGTCACGCCGGCCATGAGGAGTATCCAGCCTTGACGTGGCATATTCGCTCAGACGACTGGGACAGACTGGCTGCACGTTCAGGGAGGGGATATTACAAAAAAGAGGGAAAGAGAGAGATGGAGAGGGGGTGGGGGGGGAGGAGTGAGTGAGTGAGAAAGAGAGAGGAAGAGGGAGGGGACCTGTGTGACCATATAAGGGCTGCAGTGACCCCTTGGGGAATACAACGCAGCAGAGTCTGCAGAGTTTACTTGTCTTCTCTTTCTTCTTTTCCACTCATCCTCTTTAATTCTTACCTGCGACTGTCTACCACCTCTTCCCGGACCATCAGAACAGATGTGAGCTTTCTTCTGCAAATCTTTTGCAAATCCACTTTTGTGTTTCTTCTTCTTCTTCTTGGACTCTCCTCCTTTCGCCTGCCGTCTCTTTAACTTCTCCCTCCTTCCCTGGTTCTGTGTGCTGCTAAGCACTACCAGATGTGGAGTTTTAACGCCAGGCTGTCATTTAATCTCTCCCTCTCTCGCTCCCTCCAAAAAAAAAAAAAAAAAAAAAAAAAAAATCAGGCAGGAAGTGGGCCCCTCTGGAATGGAAAGAAAAAATATTGAGAAAATATTGAGGGGGAGGGAATAAAAGAAAAAAGACAGAGAGAGTTAAGAAAGATGGAGGCTAGGATGGAGTGTAAAAAGTAAGAGCATAGTTTCCCCAACCTGAGCATCCATCACAGGGCCTCTATGAATGTGTCATAGCCATCCCCGAGCCCTGGACCTCCAGTGCTTACATATACCTGCGTTTCCCCCCGTCTTACTCAGTTTACTCAGCCTTTAGCTACCAGCTCTCCGCGTCAAAACGCACCGTGAAGAACGACTGTGTCTTGACCCACACTCTAATGACTTCCACATGTGCTCTCCTTCTCCCTTCTTTCTGCTTCCCCCTTCTCCACCCACTCCCCCCTCCTACCTTCCACTCTCATTTCTCCCCCATTCCTCCTCCCTCCTGTCACCCCCTTTCTCTTTGCTTACTCCCCCCCCTCCCGCTCCCTCATTAAAAACCTGATTTCACCTTTCTCTTATGGACATATTCTTGCACAATTTGCACCACTTTCATTGCACAATGGAATTCACAATTCATGAAAATAACAAAACGGAGCAAATTGCATTAGTCATAAAATGCACTCATGATCCATACCTTCTGTTTCCCTCGTTCACAGGAGAAAGAGAAGAAGTACATGCTCCCTCTGGACAACCTAAAAGTCCGCGATGTGGAGAAGAGTTTCATGTCCAGCAAGCACATATTCTGTATTTTCAATACAGAGTCAAGGTCAGCTGTGAGATCGTAACATTTTAATTTTTTTCTTTTCATGTGGCTGTAAATAAAACTCTTGAAAGCAATCACATGCAGTCCAAGGCCTGTGTGCTGGTGCGGTGGCTGAAATATGTTTTGGATTATGTGTTTAGTACAGTATGTATGTCTGCATGTACTGTATGCATGACTGCAGGCTGGACAAGCTTCACCTATTTCTAAAAGATCTTCAGCTCAGTTTAGGTTGTCATTTAAATGTAGTGTGTTCAAGAATCACAAAGAAGTTATTTACCTGCCATTTTACAGTGAATTATTACAGGGGATTATTATAAAGGGTCATTTGAAAGCCTTGATGTTGTAATAGTAGGTTGAGGATAATAGAAAAGCTCTGACAGGACTGAAACCTATCCATAATGCGGTGAAACTGTATAAAATGTTTAGTATCAGACCTGAACTTTTAGTAATTGGTGCAGAACGTCCTGGAAAACATTTTATGGTATTTCAGTTTCTTCATCCCTCTTGGCTGGAAACCCAAGAAAGGGTTAAACAACAAAATATCCCACATGGAAGGAGGCACATAACCTAATACTGTCAATACTTCCAGATGTCAGAGTTTATATCTTTTTGTGGAACACTTTTTGTAACAATGGGGAGCACTGTCTCCATGTTCCTAAATAATGAATCCTTAATAAATTAGTTGGATCAAATTGTAATTTTGATTTAATTAAATGCCCTCCTTCACTTGGTGTTGACATATTCTCCCGTGGCATGGTGTTTAGGAATGTGTACAAGGACAATCGCACCCTGGAGTTGGCCTGCGACTCTCAGGATGATGTGGACAGCTGGAAATCTTCTCTTCTACGTGCCGGGGTCTATCCTGAGAAAGTCATGGCGGTTAGCAAACTCATTCATTCTCCATTTAATTGATCTTTTACTGCCTCTGGCAGTCGTCTAGGATTCATAGCACCGTGGTTACATTCGTAAGGTTCTTTTCTGAGCTTTGGTTCCCCTGTTTATGTCTGATCCTAACGTATTCATATTAACTGTATTTACCTGTCCTCTTTTACAATATTATTATTTCATTTCCTACCTCTTATTTTACTATTTTTTTAGAATATTTGAAACGAAAATGTTAACATATTTGCAGGGCCATGCTGGAAATTACGACTTGATTTTTGAAATGGCAAACATTTTGTCTTAGTTTTCTAACATTTACATTTCAGAGTGCACATGCCATTATGTCTGAAAAAAAATGTAAGCATCCTGTGTGTGAGTGTGTGTGTCAGATTCATTCAAAGCACCCAATATAGTTTGTAAATGTAGGCCCCTCTTTTCTCATTCACCTCTTTTTCATTTGTCTCTCTTCTCCTTCCTCCCTCTTTAGGTTGAGAGTGAGACCACCACCGCCACAGAGAACTTCTCCATGGACCCTCAGCTGGAGCGTAAAGTGGAAACCATCCGTAACCTGGTGGACTCCTACATGGCTATTGTCAACAAGTGCATCCGGGACCTCATGCCCAAGACCATAATGCATCTCATGATCAACAATGTAAGAAAAGATTACTCAGATGTTCATTTATATGTGTCTTAAAGACAGCTTTCCTTTGCTGTTACTGTTAGAAAGTAAATATACTAATGCTATTAATGATAATAATAGTGTTAGATGATAACCATCAGAAGGCCTGTACTTTTTAATCTCCATTTTCATAATTTTGAGTCATCATCCTGCACCACCTCTTCCTGCCACTAGGTGAAAGACTTCATCAATGCAGAGCTGTTGGCCCAGCTGTACTCCGCAGGTGACCAGAATGCCCTGATGGACGAGTCCCAGGAGCAGGCCCAGAGGAGGGATGAGGTGCTGCGGACCCACCAGGCCCTGACAGAGGCCCTGGCCATCATCGGTGATATCTCCACCTCCACCATCACTGTCCCCATGCCTCCGCCTGTTGACAACTCTTGGGTGGGAGGACCTGGTAGTCGCAGGTAAAGTTACAAGAAGAATCCTATACATGCATCCTGTAACATTTTTAAATAAAACTTCTTTTAGCTGTTCTCTTTCTTTCCTAAACATTCACGTTCAGTACTATAACTCCTTTTGCTTCTCCAGGTCTCCTCCATCCAGCCCCACTGCCCCAAGGAGGATGTCTTCAGGCCAGCGCCCGGCTCCTAGAGGGGCCCCGCCACCACCAAACCGCCCAGGACCCCTGGGGCCCTTCAATAACATTGCTGACAGCCCTCAGGCTCCCAGTCGCCCTAACAGGGCCCCTCCTAGCATCCCCAGGTAATTGCAACCTTCACATGAACTTGTTATGTCGGGAAGATGCAAAAAATGCTCTTCAGATGTCTTTATGAGGGTAGGGATGAGTAAGACCCCCATTACTGCAATTTTAAAGTAGTATTGATCTTCTTATTTAACTACTCGTTTTTGTTTTTAACAATCTTTAAATCGATAATTTTGACTCTGCGTGTGAGACATTGGAAGTTTTAAAACATAGCATCTGTTTAATTTATGTGAAGACTGAATACTAATCTCGTCTCTTTTGTTGTCCCTTTTGTTTTATTTACTATTCTATTCTCTTTGCCCCTTTCTCATTCTTTTTTGGAATATCTCATCTGTCCTTTTCTCTAACACTTTTCATTACACATTATTATTACATTATTCTCTACCGAAGCCGGCGGCCCCCGCCATCTCCTACAAGACAAGCTCCACCATAAACATCTAAATGGGCTTCTCATCCACTTATCTCCCTCCCTCACCCACTCCATCCCTCCTCTTTTAGCCATGGCTCTGCCATCCTGTTCTCTCCTTAGTGCAGACACAGAAGTCTTTGACCCCTCGACCCTCAATTTCCTGCCAGGTGACGATGCCCATATATCTATGTACAGTATGGTACTTGTCTTGTGGTGTATGTGTATGTGCGGTTGTTGCTCGCCTGTGGTCCGAGTTTGCTTAGCAGATCCACTACCCAGTATCAGTCCCTGGAACCTCCCCCTCACAAACCCCTCACCAAGTCAGCCACTACCCCCACTTGCTGCTTCTACATGAGAATATGCTTAGCAGTCATACTGCCCTACTCATTCCAAAATGCAGCATGGCACATAAGCTGCTTTTATTGCATGGGAGTGTGTGGATGTAGAGTGTGTGTTTTGTGTGTATGTATACACAGGGGAGGGACTAATTTGCCTATATGTAGGCTGGGTTTGATTTAGTATTGTGTACATTTATTGTATAATGCCCCGTTAAGTGTTAATTATCAGCTGAACGTTCTCTTAGGAACAGAAGTTGTATCTTAGTTTGTGTGTGTGTGTGTGTGTGTGTGTGTGTGTGTGTGTGTGTGTGTGTGTGTGTGTGTGTGTGTGTGTGTGTGCGTGCGTGCGTGCGTGTGTGTGTGCGCACTTGTGTGTGTGTGTGTGTGTGTGTGTGTGTGTGTGTGTGTGTGTGTGTGTACGTGTTTGTGCGCAAATAATTCTGTGTACATGTATACAAGTGTGTGAGGAGGACGTGTGCATGTGCTGTCCATCTGCACGTTTGTTGCCGTTTCAGTTGTATTTGTTTTCATGGTCAAAGCTGTTAATGATGAATCATAAAAACCCTCGGGGGTAGATTTAATGTTTGACTTTCGTGAGTTGTCCCTGTGTTGTAGTAGCAGCCATACACACATAGCAAGGCTGAGGAGCACCTTCAGTATTCTCCATATGGAAACAGCCTCAATAATGCATTTAACCTCGTCATAGGTGTCTACCTGTGCTGTATCGATGGTCAAGTTGTGACCCTTGCAGCCTTAAGCTCAGATTCAGATGCTGACCTGTGAAAAGGAAGAAAAAAAATAAACTTTCTTTTTTTTCTTTTCTTGAACGAACAAAGAACATGCATTTACATGTTTCCATTTAGCCTTTTTCTCAGGTTTGAAACATGCAACTCCATGCCCATCACAAACTAGCGCTCTTTCTCAACTCTTCAAGCCTCTCTTATTTCCTCTTCTCTCACAACCATCGAAGCCAGTCAGTCAGCGTCTCCATCAGAGCTTAAGGTGGTATTGTCAATGTTCAAGTGCTTCTCTGTCAGTTTGTTATTGTGTATGTGGGCCTAAACTGTGTTCTGATGTATATAGGTAATGATAAGGAGATACTGTACCTGTGGACTATTAAGACCTCATCACGGATCCTAGCGCTTTAATCGTTATCTGTGTCTCTATTCATAAATGCTCTCTTCTCTCTAATTTAGACTGCCTTACTGGCATGAATTACAATTCTGTATTGCCAAAGCTAAATGTAAAAAGAAAATTGAAAGGTTGAAAAAAGAAATCTGCTGAAGACCAACAATAAAATAGTTCCAGTTGTAGTGAGATGGCATTGTTTAGCAAAAGGGTGCAATGTTAAACTGGGGAATTGCATCAGTTGTTATTTTCTGTGTCTCTGTATCTCTCCTCAATAAACTTCTTCCTCATAATGTCTCACTTTGTCAACAGAGTCTTTATTGTTAAAGCACACTGAGTTTTAGGAACATTATATAGAGGCCTATTTACAAAATATTATGTTGTTTATGAATAATACAGTATGCTATAGCTTGCTTGCTTACTTATTGATAAATACCGAAACAATGTATACTCAGTGGATAAATTGTCTACGCCCACAAGACAAATAAATATAGTAATATTACAGTAAATTCTGTGATGGCCTATTGTATGAATATTACAGCAAAACTAGAATGCTTTATAGGTCAGAAAATAAACGTAAGTAGTATTATTACCACGTTCAATACCAAATTACTTCTTCAAGATCAAAAACTTAATATTGAATCTCACGACTATGAACTAAGTCTATAAATCATGGTAATTTCATTTGGTAGGATTTTATTTTAGCCAAAATATGGCATTAATAAATATGTTTTTAACATTTTGCCACTTCAAACTATTGCCTATAACTATAGTATTCCATACATCAATACAAAAAGGCAGTTGGCCGCTGGTACCTCTACGCTCCCTCATCCAACAGCTGAACTACAGTGAATAATTTAACAGGTGGCATGTTAATGTCCTAAATGTCCTATTTTGACTGCTGTGGTTAGTAGCTGAAGTGCATGTAGGAGGTGCCCCTTTCATAGTAGTGACTCTTGTGACGCCTAACACCAAGGTCGTTTAATCTCCTTTTTGAATGTTGCGTAGATGGCTCCCTCTGGTGACCGCAACATAAACATGCATCTGTCTCATAGACTGTAAATATTAACAGTCTATGGTCGAAGTACTTAATGTACTCTTGCAGAATTTTTTTTCTGAAAAAGTGGAAAGTGAACCCCCACGGCCGAATTACCACAGGTCGCTAATATTGCAATATACTAAAAAACCGCTTTGATGTGCACAATGCGGGTCGCATGACTCGCATTATAACATTATTGCATCGCAGTTACCCATCAACCTCCTCTCTTACTGGTCATGGATGTACAGTACAGTATGTTTTCGTATTCAAACCTTTATTCAGTCTATGATTAACTGATTCAAACCAACGCGGGTTTTAAAACAAATCAAAATGTTTGTAAGCATATTTTTCCCATCAGCTGTTGCTGTTGATACGGCTTTCGATCGTCTGTGTTATCCACCCACTAAACACCACATCTCGGTGACACGTGTATCATCAGTCATATTTATCATATTGTGGGACCATTTTGTCATCATGAGTCGTAATTATCACAATTATAATAACATTTGAAAGCAGGAGTACCTCTTTTTCTTTATACCCTATGCTTATACCTCACTAAGATAAGCACCACCCACTCGGGCAACCAGGGCCGCCGAAACGAGCGCTCCCAACGCACACTCAGTTTGAACTGCGCAACAGCCTCTTTGCCTTTTCATTGGACAGTTGGCCGCTGACACGTACTGACAATCGGTAGCAGGTTGTGCGTGGCGAGCTAGCATCACACTTCACCCGTGAAACAGGCAGCGAGCGTCAGTTAAGTTAACAGGAAACCGCGGGTGAATTTATGTCCTAGCTAGCTCAAGAGACTATTAAGACCGCCTGCTAAAAGGATACTGCAACGCTTTTTCTGAGTACGGCGAGCATGTCTGTCCCGGCAGGAGAGGGATGAAGATGACACCACTGTTATGGCGAGTTGTGTCAGTGTGGCTATGTGTAGCTGTGACGTTATGCTGTTGGTAAGTTGATTTGTCCATTTGAAGTGAGTAACGTTCACGTTATTATTAACATGTAATTAGCTGTGACAAGTAACAAACTATCTGACAAGCGTTACCCAAGGTTTAAATCTATTAACGCATTACATTAGCTAGCTATAGCGTTAACATGATGCTGTGATGTGGCACCTGGCTAACTTCTGACTTGTTAAGAGTTATTAGCTTGAGTTGCTGACCCAATGTCATAGCCTGTTAGCTAAATTTAACACAGCTAGCTAATTATCAATTTATTGTACCTGAGTTAGTAACTATCTAACACATATAACGTTAACAGTTAACCCTCCTCCACCTCATGACATATGTACTACTGAATGATTTAGCGATAGCAGTTAACCCACATACATTTAATCCGCCACCACAAGTTTGTGTCATGCATGAATCTCCTTTAAGCACAAACTGACAAGCATAAAATGTATTAAGTATGTTACTTTTGACTAAAACAATCATGTTGTTGTGCTACATACAAATGAGTAATGCATCTGCCTAGTAATGCATCAAATCAATGGCTGTTGATTCCCACGACCATCCCACTGTCTGTCACAGAGCTAGCCGACGTTACACAGATTTGGTTCACCAGCTCTTGATAGGATTATTGGCCTTTCACGTCAGTCACGCCAGTCCTCTTGAAAGCTGGAGGTTGTTAGGTCAATGTAAGTCTGACAGAACACTGTAGAAGCCATAATAATAATAATCAGTTTATTTATATAGCACCTTTTAAGAACAGGTGTCACAACAGAAAAGAAGAACAAAAAACGTGAAATGCAGACATCAAGCTAAAAACAAAAGACAGTAAAAAGCAAACAAAAGCAAGTCTAAACAGATGGGTCTTGAGCTGCTAAAAAAACCCAATGTAACAGACAGTTAAATCATTAGCAGAGAGGGAGATTATGTAGGATGATTATGTGCTGTAGCCATGATGTAACAAACAAGGATTGTAACAAAACATAACACACACTGACTACTGTACTGTAAGTTGGATAGAGAGAGAAGGGAGGGAGGGGTATGATGATGTAATATGGTATTAAGATCTATGTTCCTGATGTTGACCTGCCCTACTTTCACAAGCAACGCTTTGCCTGTCTTTTTAAAGTGAAGATGTGGGTGATAGTATTTTTGACCTTTTAATGTCTGGTATATATACTCTTGGCAAAGTACAGTTCAGTTACATGCTAACATGTTTAGGCTGCAGAATTGTGTCAGTTAAAGTGGAACTATGCAGTTTTTTTTTTTAGCTTAATTTACCTTAACTGAACAGTTTTGGAGTCATTGGAATGGTTCTATGACTTTCTTCGTGTTGAATGGTGGTCGTCTCGCTCCCCCCTAGCGCCTGTGAGTGGAAAACCCACCCTTGCATCTTTCGGCCGGCGAGCCGCCGGCCACAGCGTCAGGAAGGATTGCGTGATATCATGTCTCGCAATGTAACAAATTGCTTCACGGCACTGCCACCATACTCCCATTCGGGAACCGGCTAACAAGGTAGCGATGCAGTTTTTCACGCTATCGTCATGGCAGAGCCGGCAAAAAAGAAGCAGAAAGCTAGGAAAGCATTGTCGGAGGAACGGAGAAAGAGGAAACGACAGACTGACCGAGCAAGGAGTAAGGACATAAGTAAACATAGGAGCTGCCAAATATCTATTCCTGCGAGCAAAAAGCAAAATGGCCAAAACTGCATAGCGCCCCTTTAATTCACTTATTCACAGCACTCAGACATGTCATAGCCGGAAAAGCAGAGGTGTACTCACAAACACAATCAACAGCTGTATTACATTCATATATATATATATATATATATATATATATATATATATATATATATATATATATATATATAGTGCTAGGAATCAAAAGGTAACACAGGATACAATACGATGACAGTATTTTGCCCACAGTAGTAATACTACTATAGCACCAAGTGGTATGCAATATGCTGGTGTCTCAATATTAATGTGTTTAAGAGACCGCTGCATCATAAATCACTGTATGTGGGAATATAAATTATTTGTTCTACCTCTAATTCCTTTAGGGCATGAAATCCTAATTATCATACGTGTGACACCATTTCGTTATGTAGACTACTAATCTTATCAGATTATTATACAGGTAACAAATTGGAGTAATCAATGATGCATCATGTTAAGTGACGTTGATGTGACAGAAGTTGAGAGAGTCACAGGTCACATGTCAGTCAGAGGTGTGCCTCAAAGACGATCTTGATGAGAGTGGACCTTATACACTCTATGGAGATGACACATACACATGCTCTTTGCACTTGTGGGAGACATGTTTATCTATTTTCACTTCATAGCCAATCTGCTCTGTAAAAGCATTTTTTTTAAATATTGCACAAGGTCTGCTATCTCTAAACACGTACATCCTATTCTTGAACTTAATCTGACCAATTACTCTTGGATATTGAAAAAGTAATTACTGTACAGTATGTAGGCTACAGCATGTTAGGCTTGCCACAAGGGTAATAACCATTTCATCATGAAGGGTACACCTAAAAACCTTTTGCATTTCCTACCATTTTCTTTATTAAAGGCAGTTACACACCAACCAGATGGCCAACCGTTGGCAGAAAAGCCAGTCGGACTGATCAGTCTCCCCAATCAGTCTCCCCAATCAGTCTCCCCGAGTTGGTCCAAAAAGTGCATCAGAACACACCGAAGAGACGAGACGTAATATGTCTCCATAACAGCAGGTGGCGCTAATCTGTATTGTTGCCCAAAAAATGAAAACCGACAGCTGATTGGACGAACGCGTCACGTCAGTTTGTTTTCTCCAGAAATTCAAAGCCAGACTGTCATGGCGGCTTGTTCAGAATACGATCTCATATTGTACTAAAATAGTTCACTGAAACGTGTTTCTGAAAACATTTTAAGTGAGAAATAGGCCGTGCAGTTGCTGAATCTGTCTTCATTTCAGATCAACAAAGGTCAGTTTAAAAGATTTTCCTCAGATTTTGAGAGACTCTAGTCATGCTCATTCCGCTCGCCATTTCAAGGTGAGTCCCGACTGCCCTGTCTCCGACTGAACATGTCAGGTTGGCCAAAATGAACGCCAACAGCCCCACAGACGACGGCAGGGAACACACCGAACAGACTCGAGTCACCAACCTCGCCAGACTGTCCAACGGCCGATTATTAGCCCGGTGTGTAGCCGCCTAAAGTCTACTGCTTTAACTCTTTGTCTGTAACCAGTTAGTTACAGTTAATTAATGAGCAAGCCATGCCTTAACACCACACTGCTCCTTTGGGAGCTTTCAATTAGAAAACAAATGCTCTGTTGTTTAGTAAAATGTCTGTCGCTAGTCTAGCCCCTCGAGTCAGAACAACAAAGGAGATGTGCCAGCCATGCCCAGTGAGGGAATCAAGAATAAAATCCAGATAATGACCTGGATTGTTGACAGGTTTGCAGTCACTGTTGGAGTTTGGCCTTTGAGACTATACGAGGAGGAGGACCCCCCCACAGGAACATTCCATTATTGTTGCAACTATTTAAAGCCTTGCTACGGCTTATTAGTGTTTTCCTGCTAGGAGTGAGCACAGTCACTGTGAACCTGATCACTGTTTCTGACACAGTGTCACCCAACAGAACTGTGGGGTTGAAAACCAACAAATAGGGTTTTAATGATTTTAATATATCTATATAATGCAACTAGAAAACAAACTATAGAAGCAAAAGAAGTGACTGTTATTCATTCTTTTTTTTTCACTTTCATTTGTCTTTTTTCACTGAACACGTGGCCGATACAGATTTCAGACAGTAGACAACAGACGAAAAACGGAACATATTGAAATATAAATAACATTTAAAAAATATTGCGTTTTTACGGCTTTACAGTCTGGTTGAGCAATATGCAACTTGATAGAGGTGTGTCTCTTTACTTGACAACATCCCCTGTGGGCCAACAGATAAGAGAAATTGTCTTTGTTGGGGTACAGGCCGCTGGGACTTTATCAGTGCGTCACACTGGGACATTGGGCTGCAGCTTCCACTGTGTCAGTATGACTCACTGCAGACAAATACGAATGTTAAGTATGCCTAATAAAAGAGTGTATGAATATCCCTATACAGTACTTATACTTTTTTCCTAGATACCAGGACATTTTTCCCTAATGCATTAACAAGTGAAACATATTCAGAAAAATAGGTTTGTATGGTATTATGACACTGATTGTCTTTTACTTTCCGTCTCGTAGGTACCCTAGTTGCTATGTCGGTTGCACAGAGTCGTACCAAGAGGCCCAGAGGCCTGTGTCCTCACAGGACGTCGGTTCGGAGGAAGAGTCAGAGGAAAAGATTCATCATCACCAGGTAGCATCAGCTGTATACTACCATAGTACCACCTCATTGCCCAGAGGTTTCACACGTCTGCTGTATGAAATAGCTCATGTACCATACACTTCATTATAGCTCATTTAACCACACAGGAAACCTGCTGTCATGCTACACTCATATCAGATTATCAGTAGTTGCACACCAGTATTTGAATAAATGAACTAGCAAAAATAATTTTTTCTTATTCAGATTTGTGGATTATTTGGCTTCTGTGAACAAACTATGTGTGTGTCTGTGTGTGTGTGTGTGTGTGTGTGTGTGTGTGTGTGTGTGTGTAGGTTGAGGAAAGCTGGGTCTTACCTGCCCATTCCCCATCTGAAAATGAGAAGTTGATAGAGGATGATCAGCAAGAAGAGGAGCAGACAACACAGGATGTGGAAAAAAAACAGTATTTAGAGGTACAGTATAGTTATAGCCTTTAGGTACATTAAAACCTAGATGTGACTATCGCAACGTATTATTTAGTACAGATAATTTCTGTGCTGTGATCATTTGCTTAATGCAAGTGAGTGATGATTTCAAAGACGTGTTTAAGCTAAAACTTCCAAAGGCTTTACAATTTTGGTTTTCTCCAGAGCAGCACAACCGTTTTAGACCTAGATAAGCAATCGTATGCATCGTACCATCCAGTCCTTTTTATTGATCGTTCCTGGAACATTTGAAGCTTTAAGTGTTTGGCTGATAAATCCAACTCTGGCTAATGGGCCAACCGTTTTAACATTTCCCTCCACAGCTCAAGTATCTCTTTGTTTATCCATCAGGCCTTTGAGGTGGAGGAGCCTATTGTAGAGGAAGAGATGGAGGCAGACAAAGGAATTTCACAACCTGAGCCAGAAACTGAGCAAAGCCCAGAAAATCCAAATCCTGAAACCTCCATCACTCAAGACCAAGACTCAGCCTCCCCGCTGCCTTCCTCTGACCCTGTCTCTGATGTTGCTGCTGAGCTTGAAGACAACTCTAACATCCTTTACCTTCAAGACAACATCAAAGACAGGCAAGATATGATTACCTCCAGTCTTATTTAGAGCGGTTCAGTTCATTTAATCTGTCAGTTATCTGGAAAAATGCCACAAAAATGCTTTGCTGTATCTCATTCTGGTGTTTAAAAATGGTATGTTGCTTTGGGTTACAGCACTGTATGAGAAGAACTTCCTTTAAAATAAAAAAAATTTCTGTGACGTTTCCCTGCAAATTAAAATGCTGAAAAGGTGTAACGTGGATTATTGTTTCATCTCAGTTTTTCAGATGATGCAGCTGACGTAGCTGCACCTGAGGTCACTGATTCTGACCTGCCTCCAGCTGACTGTGAAGAAGAAGAAGAAGAAGAAGAAGAGAACAAGCAATATGACAATGATAGGTGGGTATGGTGAATTCTGTGCCCTACTCAGTGAGCTAAAAATATAGAAATATAATTTCTCTTGCATTGTTGTCAAGTTGGCTTTCACTCTTAGTTGTGCGCCTGACCACCGTAGAATTTGGTTATAGTTCTACCTAAAAGACAAACGGGTCTCTGACACTCCTAAACAAACCAACAATGCTTTTTTTTGTTTGTTCCCGCAGTCCTCCAATGGTTCTGGAGAACACTTCCAATGTTCACACTGCAGGTACTAAAACCCACACTGATCCACCAATGAGTTCTCAGACTGGTCACAGCACACAGCATCTGGAGGCCAACACGTCACACGGGCTGAAAGAGCAAGTAAGGAACTCGGATAGCATGTGAACTATTTTCCTCTCTCTACCAAAGGAGGTTCCCTAGCTCTCCTTTTCTCATTATCGTTGACAGGACCCGAGCTCCCCCGTTACCACAGGCACAGATCCCAGCGTGAGCAGCAAAGACCCCGAGGACATCCCCACGTTTGATGAGTGGACGCGGAAGATGATGGAGGTCGAGAATGAAAAGAGTGAGGTTACAATTTAAGATTGATGATCCAGAACATAACCTATTCTGGTGTATGTGTGAAACTTAAGGACTGAAAACTAAAACTTATTTAAACTTAAACTATATATAAGCTAAATATATATATATATAAACTAAAACTCCCCCATAATTCTTTATTATGTTTGGCCTCCCAATAGCTCAGTCTACTCATACTTCTAACAATGTGGCTCCTCATACGGTGAAGAAGGTCCAGAAGAACTTCAATAACTACGCCTCAGTGGAGTGTGGAGCCAAGATCCTTGGCGCTAACCCAGAGGCAAAGGTAATGCGATACGACATACTACTGAAGAATCTGCTTACTCTGTTGGATGTTGATAAAATGACAAATATAGGCGCATATTGATTTGTGAATTTGTTCCATACAGAGCACTTCAGCCATACTGAAGGAGAACATGGACTTGTACATGCTAAACCCCTGTAGTAATAAAATCTGGTATGTAGTATGCAAGTAGTCTTCTGCTTTCTATTCACAGATTCAACCTAAGAACATTTATTTTCATCTCCACCTGAAGCCAATTTTTAAGGCTTCCTTTTTCTCCTTCTCGCCCAGGTTCATCATTGAGCTCTGTGAGCCCATCCAGGTGAAGCAGCTGGACATTGCTAACTTTGAGCTATTCTCTTCTACTCCCAAAGACTTTCTTGTCTCCATCAGTGATAGGTATGCACTGCAGCTGTGGTGGAATTTCCAGAAACACCACATTGTGGTATGACAAGACTAAAGGGAACGCTTAGATATGAAATGAGTTGTGCTGCTCCTGAGTTTTTCCTTGACAGCAGCTACCATACATACTATATCTACCAGTACCGTATATTACCACTGTTGACATTCTTTAAATTTTTTTAAAACTCCCAGACATACATATCACTAAATTGACTATGTTGCGCAAATCTACTCCTGTAGATATCCAACAAACAAGTGGCTAAAGCTGGGAACCTTTCACGCCCGGGATGAACGCACAGTCCAGAGCTTCCCATTAGATGAGCATCTTTATGCTAAATATGTGAAGGTGAGCTTTTCTAGTCACACAACCATTGCATCTGTCTCTATTCTGTGCTTAAGTATTGCATAGGAATTGCTGTTATCTCTTATTGCAGGTGCGCATTTTAACTGCTGTTTCTATATACTTTCTCTCTGAATTAAGTTTTGGCTCCTTCACTGTAGAATAATAAGGGTATTATAGGAGGTTTTGACCTCTTTATATAACAGTTTCCGTGTGATCATATGATACATTATTCTGTATAAGGGCACCAACACATTTATGAAATGTAAAATGTAACTAGGCCAGTTTGGACAGTGTTTTACATTCTAAAACATTTTAGATTTAATAAATTTTTACATTCAGTTGGACATTTGCATTTTGCCTCTGAAGTGACTCAAATGAAAACCAACCCATACTTTCAGGTCCTGCTTTGAATGCATGTCTCTTTAATTCTTTTCTCTTTTTTTCTGTCTCTCTTGCTTCAGATGTTCACCAAGTACATAAAGGTTAGCCTGCTTTTCTTGTAGAGGTCTGTGATTGTGTATGCTGAATAGTAACCATGGAGGGGGGTGTATTTTGTGTCTTTCTTTCATCTAAGTGGTGCGATTACAGATTCAGATCTAACTTGCTATGCTAGCTAATGACCCATTGTAACTTCAATAAATACTCATTGAACACAAACATATCACACATCATGAACATTTGATAACCCATGATAAAATGATACCCACCATTCAAATAATAAAGCACAGTATGTCAAATCATCTAACTTACCCTCTACTGAGATGTTCCTCGGATGTACTCACATTGGCAATCAGTCCCTCAAAGTTTCATTTTAGGCATTTGTATTGATTTTACAACAAAACAAAATCCCCGCTTTGTAAATGATAGTGTTTATTTGTGCAGGGTGCAATACTGCACCCATTTCCATTATAATATCTGAATAATTTTTGCATTATTATTTAGGTAGAGCTGGTCTCTCACTTTGGCTCTGAACATTTCTGTCCCCTCAGTCTCATAAGGTATGTAATATCCAGCCAAAGTCTTTCTAACCTACTCTTAACACGATTTTAATATTGTAAAACTTTACTAAGGAACATGTAGATTTTGCTATGGATGTGTTGTGTTCTTATCGTTGTACTTTGTATTGTTTTGTGTTGTATGTGTTTTTAGTTGATCATTAAATTTTCTATTTCAATCAACACCAAATAAACCAGCTGGCTTAAAGTGTGTTTTCCAAATGATAGCTTGTTGCATCATGCATGAGCTCTAAATGGTGTCAGGGGATATTGTGTAATATTTGGCATGTAGTCATGGGCAGTTCACCCTTACCACACTATCAAGCCTCTGGTGGGAACAAGGAGAGCTAATGCATATGTTAGCAGCTGTTCTTTCCACTTCTGTAGCATGCCAAGATAAATCTGGCTGAAGCTTGCGCACAAAAGAGATGGCAGAAATCGGAACTTTCTCATGTTGCAGAAAAAGACTCTCCTATTCTACTGTATATGACCTGTGTGGTTTGTGGTCTTTTAGTGTAGCTCTATGCCCCCTACAGGCTGTCAAATACTTGACAATGGATCACTTTTAAGTGGCTAGATAGATTAGATTTCACTGTTACATGAGCTTGGTTATAGATTTCACTGTTACATGAGCTTGGTTATAGATTTCACTGTTACATGAGCTTGGTTATAGATTTCACTGTTACATGAGCTTGGTTATAGATTTCACTGTTACATGAGCTTGGTTATAGAATGAATTTTGATGTCCTTTTTTTGCCAGGGTGTTTGGCACGAGCATGGTGGAAGAGTACGAGGAGATAGCTGATCCCCCAGAAAGGCCAGATGATCAGGATGATGACTTGGGTAAAAATTGAGAACATCATGCATTTAATACATTTGGACATTTGTCAGCACAAAAGACACACTAACCCATTTGGTACAGTTTGTATCGTGTTTGAGGATAATATAATAAACTTGTCACACTGAAATGACCCCATTCATGTGTGTGTTCAGCCATTATGTTTATGGTCACTGTGCTAAAATCAAAGTGGTTTTACGGTTACTTATCATTGTCTTTTTAAGGTTTTGTCATGAGATTGATGTATGTTATTAAGTGCACTCCTCCCTACAGATTATCCAAATGGATATGCACCTGGTGAAGTCAAGTTATCCAATAATCTGATTGGATCAGCAAAGGGTAAGTATACCAAACATGTATTTATATTGCATAACGATGTCTACAATGATCCCAAACCTAGATTACTGTATTGACTTGTGTCTCTGGTGTTTCCATTTTCTCTTCAGATGTCATTTTTAACATGGTAAATAATATTGCTGTCAATGTTCTCGGCGGAGGCCAAGAGTTGCAAGGTATGACCAACACAATCAGCTTGACATTTCTGCATAGCAGCTCTCACATCCAATTTTGTCTCACAGCCTTTACTTTTTTGAAGGAGATCCAGTCACTACTATTATTTATTCAGTTGTTGACCATATGTTGGCGATGACTTTTTTTAAATTATAGATATGCGCGTGTTTACTCTCAATGCTATTTTTCGGATTTACGTTTTGTAGGCAACCTTTCATCACAGGAAGCGAACATGACTGAGCCATCACCCCAACTTGAAACCACCTCTCAAACTGCCACTACAGACCTTACTTCCGTGTGAGTACATGTCATTAGTGTCTTATCTTTAATCACTGAAGGTGCGTTTACACCTTCAACTAACCTTAACTCTGGCATTGTTTGTCAGAGTTGAACCAAAAAACGTAATTAAATATTATTGACCGATTGAAACGTTATTTATACTGCTGGAATGGAGGGAAAGTGGTAAATAATATGACTTGGTGTCATGAATGCTTTATGAGATATCTTTAGTCTTAAAATTGCTTTTAATGTGTTGTATTATGCCATTCCTTTACTGTATCTAATATGTACTATATTGTCTTTCTCCCTCTCTAGTCCAGACTCTGAAGTGAAAGAGATTTTACCAGACCCCGATATCCCTGCAAGTGTAGCCCCGTCCTCAGAGACCCCTACCGCTGACACAAGCAAACAAGAGCTCCCCCCAGTGGAGGAAGAAATTATCATTCCTTTAGAGAAAGATGAAGAAGAACATATCAGCTCTACAATCATCCTTTTGGATAAGGAGGAGGAGTTAGAGGAAGAAAATGAGAAAAGGGATCAGCATGAGCGACAACAAGAAATCCAAAACTACTGTTCACTACTTCCTTCTTTTTCTTGCTCTTGCGCAGCTTCCCTCCAGGAGTATCTCCATCAGCAGTGTTCAGCCCTGCTGTCCCAAAACAGGAAATGCCAAACCATGAACAGAAAGCAAGTGATTCTTCCCATCCAAACACCCACTTGGCAGCTACCCCTGTCCCCCTCCGCTTGCCCTGAACCTCCGCAGTACCACAGTGAGACACATCAGCCCCATAAACCAGAACAAGCTTCTGAACAGGAGCCAGAGAGCCCATCAGAAACGCCACAAGAAAACACAGTAGAATCTCATAAAGAGTCTATGTCCGAACCTCCTCTGCTGGAGCCCAGGCAGACACCGAACCTCCCCACGCTCATTGCCACCGACACATCCTCTGCCAAACCTTCCCCAATTGTGGAGACACCACAGCTGTCTCCTGAGGAACCAGCGAGGGAGCTAAAGCCAGAAAAGAGCCAGAATGGGCTGATTGAAGAGAAGCACATTGAGCCTTCAGCCTCTCTGAGTAACTCAGTCCATGTAAAACCCAGTGTCAGTGCCACAGTGGATGATGCCACAGTGGCACTAACCGAAGAGAAGTCTGACATTAAGGTTCCTAAACCAGAGATAAATGCCCCTGTTCAAACCCCAGATAAGGCAGAGGAATCCCAAGTTCTCCATCCCACCACCTCCCCTCGTACAGAACATCACCCGGACCCACCAGTTGTACCTGACAGTGAAGTATCCCACCCTGCTCCAGACACCATTACAGAACTTGAACCCTCTGGTGGTCACTCGGTCATCACAGAAACTAAAACGGAGGATTTCGCGGAAGACGTCATTACTTCGTCAGATGGCAGGCCTTCCTCGCCTACCTCGCCGTCTGCCTTAGACATCTATGCAGAGCCCCCCAATGGCACGGAGCAGAACGGGAACCCAGTGCATGGCTCCAGCCAGAAGGAGTCTGTGTTCATGAGACTCAACAACCGCATCAAGGCCCTGGAGATGAACATGTCACTCAGTGGACGCTACCTGGAGCAGCTAAGCCAGAGGTGAGAAACAGGGACACGCACCAGTGCTACAGGAACAAAAACATACTGTATGGTTGCCAGCCTTTGTGTATAAACTGAGTAGAGGCTGATGTTACGACTTCCATGTTTTGATTCAAGGTATCGAAAGCAGATGGAGGAGATGCAGAAGGCTTTCAACAAAACCATCATTAAACTCCAGAACACCTCTCGAATAGCAGAGGAGCAGGTGAGCAATGCGAGGGCACACACGTTTGTGCAGCCAGTTGCCATGTAGAGATATATGCTTTTTGTCTGACCTTGAGTTGTCCGAAAATCATTGTTATATTGATTTCAAAATGCAATTAATAATCTTGGTGGGGTGAGTAGAACATTGCCACAGATTTGAGCTGCTGCTTCAGTTTGAAGTGTAGCTTTCCCATAGCTTTCTGCTTTAGGTTTAATGCACTAATCAATATTTGGTTACACTTTACTTGAAGGTATCTACGTAAGAGTGACATGACACTGTCACGAACGTGTCATAAACAAGTCATAAACGTTGCCATTCATTTGGTTTTTGTCATGACAAGTTAGGGTTCGTGTGTGATGACTGTGTCATGACAGTGTCATGTCACTCTTATGTAGATACCTTCAAGTAAAGTGTTACCCAATATTTTTATATTAGCAGTTGCCAGTTGGTCAAATGACTATATGTAATGCTTCACATACCATTTCAATGATGTGAATGTGCGTGTAGTTGCGTCATTTGTTGTCCTTTTCCTCCCATAGGACCAGCGTCAGACTGAGTCTATTCAGCAGCTGCAGGGCCAGCTGGAGGATGTGACTCAGCTGGTTCTTAACCTGTCCGTCAGAGTCAGCCAGCTGCAGAATGAGGTAGATACAATGCTCCAGGCACAAAGCCTTTATATGTAACCAGGGTTTTTTTTTCACCCTGATAGCAAACTGAGTCAATGTAGTCTTTTCCTGGACCAAGCCATCAGGATGACAAATGGGTCCTGACACATAATTTGAGAAACATCTTTAAAGGCTACCAAATGCATTTGCATTTTACTGATCCAACTGATCTGAAATACATTCCGAATGTGTACGTATGGAATTGTTAGACATTTTCTTCACTATATTTTTCTGTCTCTCCTTTTGTCACATCAGACATTGCCGCTGTGTTGTTATTTATAATATCAATTGTCTGTCTCCTAGGTGTCCGAGAGGCAGAACTACCTGCTGCTGTCTCTGGTGTTGTGTCTGTGTCTCGGCCTGCTGCTGTGTGCCAACCTCTGCCGCATCCCCACTATTCCTCCAACCACAGAACCAGAGCCACCCACATCTAAGAGCTACACCTATTGCTGTCCTGAAAGGTAGCAAGACAATCGTACAGTTTTACTTTCTGCTGAAAATTTACACCATGTACAAATACTATCTTCATATTAAGATCCAGTAAAGCTCAGATGTATCTTTACATACATGGTGGCAAGGACAAAGTTCTAGTGAAGAGAGTAATTGTGAATAAGCAGTAAGTGGCATCTCCAAATGGGCTATAACGGCTAATAGGCAGCGGTTACTGTGCCTTCAACAGCTTTTACTCATTAAGCCAGTTTATTGATACGATTAATCATCAAGAGCATCGCAGCTGGAATCTTAAGTGATGACACAGCCGTGACTTGGTGCTTTATGCTGTCTTTTTTTCCTCAACCATTACCTTAATAGGCAGTTCTCTTCCTGTGATGAGACGGGCTTGAAGAGGAGTGCATCCTATCCACTCATACACTCACTCGCCGCTACTGAAGGTACGGTTCTACTACATAAGTGCTATCATGGTAATAATCTGTTTCAAGGGTTTTCTCAAATATCTTCATTTCAGAATTGAACCGTTTCCTATCTTGGTAGAAATTAACATGAATCTTTGGCTCACAGGCCTAGAAATGCTGCACTCAGAGGAGACACAGAGTCTTTGTCCAGCTAACCGAAAGGTGTGTAAAGAAGAATTTATTGCAGTGCAGTTTGAAATACTGGTTGTATCTGACAGTTGATAACAGTTCTTTCTCCCTAACCTTGTCCCACACAGAGGAGACGCCGTAAGATGAAACCCATGGAGAAAGTGGAGACTCTCAAACCCTCTTTTCATGCTGCTCCAGAACTGTGTAATGGAGCTGTTGTATGCAACGGTGTACCTGTCACCACACACCCTTCACCCCTTACAAAAAGGTTACTTCAACCTATGTTTAGAGACTCGCCGTCAGAAGGCAGCTCGGAGGGATCTTCGCATTCAGATGACCCCTCCTTCTGTGGCATCACCACAGGTTGCACCCGAATCTGTGACGGGCTCCCTCCACCCAAGACCCGGGCGGAGAAACGGGCATTAAGACGCAGGCGTTCAAAGCCCAGTTGCGCGGTGGTGGACTTGCTACAGGCCCCGCGGAGAGACAGGAGCGAACCATTGCCCATCTCTACAATACAGGGCATCATGAACAGGAAAACTGAACAAAGCTCTGGGACATTTGGGGTGAATGTTGCCCTCTCAGGTCCTGTTTGATAGGACTCTACTCCCTCTCACTGACTGCCTAACTCTTTCCAAAAGAGGATGGATGTTAATTTCTTTAGCCACAGGCAGCTTCAAAGGTCCAGTGTGTAACGTGTTTAGTTCGCGTTTTCGCTCTCACTTGATAAACTCACAGGTGCTGCTAATGCTGCTAATGGGCAACTTTGAAGAAGGAAACATGGAGGACCACATGTTATCTTAATACATTCTGCGGCGGAGTGGGACAAAAAAATCTACCGGGAAATTTCATAGACCACCGGCCCTTGGGGGGCGGGGGAATGTTCGGAAATAAGAGGCTGCTGCGGCCCACCGTACAGGTTAGTTTGACCAGCGGGCAGTGGCGACCGAAGCGGCCTCGAAACACTACCGGCCCACTGGGAAAATTCCTGACTCTCCCGATTGCCACTCCGCCTCATGCCCATATTCAAAATCCAAGTTTCAGGAACAGGAGTCTTCTTCTTCGCCCAGAAAAAGAAAAAGGATATTGAAAAAAGCAAAAGACTGGCTTTTTGAAGCGTGAAGGCTACCGTAGCTGTAATATGTAATTTGAACTGCGTGGTGCGAGAGAGTTGATTGCAATATACGATCTCAACGCTAGATGGGAGAAATTCCTACACATTGGACCTTTAAGCTTCGATGTGAGACAATCCCTTCACTCTCACTTTTGTTTTCTGTTTATGTTCTCGTCAGACGTTTTATATTTGTAATACTTCAATTCAAAGAAATGTCTTCCCAGCTTTCCATTAAAGCTTTTCTCTTTTGTTTGGAAATGTTGACTGTGACTATTGACCCTACACACCAACAAAATGATTAAATTAAGTTTTATTGTCTACATGCTGCACACTGACCCTGTAAACAACATCTCTATTGCGAAGAAATTCCATTCAAATTCTTTCATTCTTAAATTGCATCCACGGTTCCTTCACTTGCTTCCCTTCCTCGCGTCTTAGTCCGTCCCACTGAGGACGCATGGGAGATACGCGAGGAGAGAGGAAACAGGGAAATGTGTTTCTTTTTTATTTTTATTTTTTTTAGAGGGATGAGATGTCCTTCCCTCTGAAGCGTCACTGGATTTGTGAGCTGTACGGGTGGAGATAGCACCAGCTTTCAGCTGCACGGATTCCGGGAAGGCTGCTCTCATGTATCATGTGTGTGGTGTTAAGCACAGAAGATCTATCAAAATATTTCTATTCTTATATTGGAAGTGGAAAAATAGAGCCACGAAACATACAAAAGAAACTGTACCGTGATATATTCTATTGTTAGTGAACCTGAAGTAGAAAAAGTAAGATGGTCTTTTACACACAACATGAAAGGACTTCAAAGAAGAAGTACGGTACATTGTTTATGTGATTCCAAAGAAAAGAGATTAATTTATCATCAACAGCACTCAAGTCCAGGCATGTAGCTAGTTGTTAGGGGCAAAAAAACAGGAAGTTTTAGTATTAGTGGAATTTTGTGTTTTCCCAAACTAAAATAGTCATGATGACATATTTACTTGCAGAGCAAAACACTGGCGCAGGTTACTAGAGGCCATGGCAGCAGAAACAAGTGGTTTTAGTGGTACTGACTGAGTAATTTAGAAATTAATATAGTTCTGGATTAACATGACATAAGTCAACCTAGGTTAATGCTGTTATTAATCATTCTACATTCCAAGGTCAGTGGCTGGATAGAATGGTTTTAAAATGGCTTACATGACTTGAGAGGCCGCTATGTGGGGAGAGAGCTACATGCTGGCAATGTCAAGTGCCCAGAGTGTGGGAAAACTACAGATGCATGGCAATGAAAGCATACGGCACACACTAATGTCACGTGGAGCTGTGTGTTTCCCCTCTGCAATATGATTGGCTATTAACCTGTTGTCGTCATCTGATCGGCTCTTGTCAGAAGTTAGCATTTCTTGTAAAGAAGATGGGGTCACCCTAAACAATGTGGATTATATTCTACAAAACAACTTCAAAAGTCTTCATTTTGAAGGAAAATTGAGATCAAACACGTAGCTAGGTACCCACCAGCCGCAGGATGTTGTTATAAACCAAACCGCTGGTAAAAACAATAATCAGATTTAGGGTGGAGTGGTTATCCAGAAAAAAATGCTAGCTTAACGTTAGAGAATACGCCTTTTTGCTTCCGGCGTGTGTTATTCGGAGAAGATGGTACCCCTGGTCAACAACAGGCTTTCAAGATCGCAGGACAACGCGGGAAATGGGGCTAAATCATAGCAAACGTTACCCAACTTGACAGCGCATGGGTATGTATGTACCAGTCGGATTACCTGTATTAAATGTATCTATGTGGGGAATTTGCATTATGTAAAATGTATTTAATTTTAAGGTTTTGCATTTGTTCGAAGTAACGTCAGTTGTTGCAACACCATTTTCCCACCTAAAACGCGACTGCGGGTTACACAGTAACTATAGGCTAACTGTAGCCTAGCTATGTTTGATAAATATATGTTTCTGTAAACAATAAGGTTGGCCTGGACGGTTGTGATAAAACATAGCCCATGCTGTACGGCCACAAAGGACATTAACTCTGTGCCTCCATCCATCATCAAAGTTATATTGGCTCAAATTCTGGTCGTTAAAAACCGTGAGAACCGGTGTAACTTAGGGCTAAATGGGTTGTTTAGAAATGTTCAGTCATTGTCGTAATTTCTCAACGTAGCAGAAAAATGTGAGGCAACAGGAAAACGTTGCAAAGGTTTAAAAAGGAAAAAGAAAGTAATTAAGTAAATTCTGCTTTTATGTCCAGAATATGACATGCCTTGGCTTTGAAATGCAAAGTTCTCGCCTCCAGTGGCTGGCCTGCATTGTTCAGTAATCTGAAACACTATTGGTTATATAGTGAGAGGGAGAGTCTGGAATTGTACAACAACTTTACTCATGGATTTGGATATATTCACCTTTTTTTTCTACAGAAGAATGAAGCTTAATTCTATCAAATGCTAACAAGGGGAAATTAAAAATAAGGTCTGGGATGGATTTGAGCTCAGACCTTAGAGCGAGCATCCACCTCAGAGGTACCCTGAGCGGGTGAACGAACCCCCCCCCCAGCCTCAGGAGAGTTGTTCTGTAACTGACCCCGGACCCTGAGCTCTGAGCGGTGGAGGAGAAATAATGTTCTCCTCCCAGAGAATTCCCTTGTTGAGATTACCGTGTTATTGAAAGGTAACACTAATAGTGTATGTTTGTTGCTGACTAGTGTTAGCCAGATCGTATTCGCCTTAAATTGTGTGCCTGTAGTAGGCCTACTGTTTTTTGTGTAGTTGAGTACCACATGTAGCAGGTGTACTTTACAGGAATATGAGCAGTTAATTAACATGAGCACAGTTGATTAACAGTAAAGACTGAGGTGTGTGTGTGTGTGTGTGTGTGTGTGTGTGTGTGTGTGTGTGTGTGTGTGTGTGAAGACCAGCAATACGGCTGATATTTCTTATCAGGTCACAGAATAGAATTTAACAACATGCAGAGTAAGGGTGGGGGAAAAAATCGATACAGCATAGTATCGCAATATTTTCTGTGGCAATACTGTATCGATACACAGACGCCAAGTATCGATCTTTTATTATATATGGGTTGGTCAGTTTGTCTGCTTGACGATCTGATTTTGCAGCAATACAACTGAAGTGAGATGAACAAACAGAGAAATGTATCTTTTTAAATAAAACAGATGTTGACAAAGTTTCCTTTTGGGGACATCATTTGAAATTGGGAACAATTTTTGAAGTTGGAAAAAAGTTAATTAATTGCAATATATCGCAGAATATTACAATATGTTTAAAATCGCAATAATATCGTATCGTTACATAAGTATCGTGATGATATCGTATCGTGAAGCCTCTGGTGATTCCCACCCCTAATGCAGAGGCTTTCCTGTGATTGGCTAAGTGACGTTACAGATTTCTTTTTGTTTTTTTTTATAGCAAATGGATCATTTTGCAAATAAAAGGTTATAGTGTTGTACAGTTAAAGCTGTACACACTATTGAAATGGAGCTGGGGCAAAACACACACACACACACAAACCAATAACAGATATTCATACACACATTTATATGTGTCTGTTTGCATCATTATGACTTTATTTATTCATGACACAGCAGTTTTGGTAAAAATATAGAATGTGTACAATCATTTCACCCTGGTCTGCAGGTAAAACTGAACTACTGTAACCTCTCTTATGTAAGTATTTTGTTGCTTTGTCCAGCAGGAGGCAGTGTTATCTTTGGATAAACATGCATCGTATGACTTTTGATCCAACCATTACCATCATGTTCCATGTGATGAGTCATTACACTCAGGGTGGAAGTAAATTAGTTTAAGGGCTAATACTGCTCTCCGCCATGCATATTCATTTGGTTTTTGTCTTTGCCACCATGGAGCCACTGAAAATGCTGTCCTTTTTATCATATTTGTGTTCTTTTGTTAAAATGTTCTTGTTAGACTCTGAAACAAGGAATATTCAGACAAAATGTGCTCACTGCATTTGAAGTGTTTCGTGGAAAACAGAACACTGGCTGAACATGTGTTTGAAGACAGCTTCTTTTCATGTGCAGCCTCAACTAAAAGCATTTATCATATGGCTCCAGCTGTGTATTTCAAGTCGAGAAAACTGGATTAATTCCATTACTTTTATACACACTGTCTCTTGCTCTCTGCGGTCAGGCATGGTCAGAGCAGTGGTGGATGTGAGGAAAATAGGTTAAAACCTCTTTATTCATCTGACCCGGTTGGGTTGCAGGAGCCTTTCAGAGATAAGCGTGCCTGATGCTCTTTTTTTTTTTTCTCCCTTCATTTTGTTAACAGAATTCCTAGGTTTCTCTTTGCCCTGCCTCATTCCAAAGATAATCTGTAAATGCAGAGCTGCAATCCTCTTTTCCCGGGCACTTTATCCAAGGTCTGTTATGGACTGAATATTCTCAGTGTGCTGTTGTATTTGTATCTATGTTTTTATTTTGGTATACAGGTGTCCGCTCTATACTTTCTGTTAGCTAGCTCACTCTCATAAAATGAAGTCCCTACTCTTGGCAGAAATGGTTTTCTTGTATAAGGGGCATTCCACCAATTTTACACACAAAGGTCAGTTTAATTTAATGACAAATATGACGAAACCCTTAAACAGTTATTTTAATGTCTTCTGTTTCTCTGAAGGGAGCTTTTTATTTGCCGAATGTGTGTTCAAACAGAAAGCAAAGCTACATTTTGCGGTGTGTCGTTTGCTTCGAGTTCGACTGCTGGACTGTTTCGGCAGTCTGTGTTTGTTAGCCCCAATATGACTGATCTCCCAACTCACCAGGAACTCCAGTTCATACTGTTATTTTCATCGCTCTTGCTATTTCCTATAGTCTCTGTACGTTTTATGATTTAACACTAGATTCATAAAGCCCCAGTATAAGTGCAATTATTTTTCTGAAGTCAATTTCAACTGTTTGAAACTGAGTTTTCACCTCCCTGGGCAAATGTACGTCTATTCGCACCTACAGCACTCACGTCTTTCTATTGACTTATCATGGAGTTAGTTAACAAACTGGGAGCATAGGGGCATGGAAATAGATGGGCATTTACCAGGCAGGAAGGGTCAAACGAAGTAACACTGTTGGTTGCACTCTGGGAAATGGAGTGTTTCTTAATCTTGACCTATTGCAAGGATTATAAAACAGGATATCTCTGCCTCTGTTGTTTTGATTTTGACCTTCTTTTTTTTTCAAATCTGTCTCTTGTGAGTTCCCCTACTTTATTGTGCAATAGTAAATTGTTGGAGCATCCCTTAAATCAGTGCTGATATATTTTATTTTTTTTAGCCATGCTATCAACGCGGCTCTAGGGATGGCATGTGTCAGTCTCTCTCTCACTCTACGACTTTGGTCCGGACTGAAATATCTCAACAACTATTACATGTATTGCCATGACATTCTGTACATATGTCCATGGTTTCATCCTCTGGGCATCATGCTGACGTTTAGCAGGTATAAACATTACATCTGCCAAAGGTTTACCTACCTTTTCTGTCTAGCTTAATCTAAACAATCTGACTTTTATGTGCTTATAAAATGAATTAATGTAACTTCAGATGTAAGACTGAACTGGTCACCATCAAGAGTACAAGGTTCACCCTCTTGTGTGTGTGTTCATGTGTGTTCATGTGTGTTCATGTGTGTTCATGTGTGTTCATGTGTGTAGGTAAAGCTTTTTAAAGGCCAGTTCTCATTGGGCCTGATTGCTCATCTGTCCTTTTTAAAGGGCAAACACTCTAACCCTCACTTTCCTTTTACATCTAGCTAGTTTCCTCATTACTTCACTTTTTCTCCACATATCCTTTATGGATCGACTCCTACCTTTTAATTTATTTATATATATATATATATATAAGTATTCTTCCCAATGCTCTTATCCTCCTTTATCTCTCCTCCTTTTTTCTCACCACACACTTCTCTCTCTTAGTGTGGGAGGGGGGTCTGTTAGTGAGGAGTGGAGGATCCCGTCAGTGTGAGCGTATGCAATGCAGGAATAATCCTCTGAGTGCTTTGCTTTCTTAGATTTTCTGTGAGAGGGGAGTAGAGGAGGTTCTTTGATGTTCTGCGGATACCATTTGAGACCGCGGCATTAAATGCGGATTTACTAACTTCTTTCATAGATTCTCCCATCCCTCCCCTCTGTCTTCATGAGTGTTATTGCTCATTTCCTTTTTTTCTTTAAATTGCCCCGCTAATTATATTTCCTACAACCCATTACCCCCTTCACTTCCTTCCAGTGTTGGACATCACAATAAACACACGTGTGGCTGTGATTTGGGTGCAGTTAAATCTTCTTCATGGGTGAGCTACAATGGCATTCCGACAGGGCAGTTTAGCACGGTGCTTAGCAAGAGGCCGATAAGATGTTGGCAGCCACTTGGAATCAATTCGGCCATGCCTTACCCTCAGTAAGCCCACTGTCGCAGAAGTCCCATTCCCATGCACTTATGATTAAGGTGGTGTGTAGGGCTGAAGTAGACATTCAAAAAGCTGCAGCGGACATGCCACATTGGATAAGCCTTTGGTTGAAGATCTATGTATATGAATAACAGTCTCCTCCAGGGAAGCTTCTGCTTAATGTTTCATGGACTTATTTCGTCTGTGCCTCTCTGTCATCTGAAATTTGCTGCTGTCTGATGTGACACTCAGAAACATGAGGTGTTCCCCATGTTCATGGCTCATCTGAAACCCAAGCCTGAGGTGTGCGAGGGGGAATAATGGAGATGCTCTAATATACACCCTCTGATATATGCTGCGTTCATGTGGCATAAGTGCAGACACGGACATACAATATTGAGTCCACATTCACTGGGTCACACTGTGTTCTCATGCGAAGCCCACATGGGTGAGACACAGCTGAGACACACTCACACACAGAGATGAGATGTGACATGTTGACTAAATACAGGATAGAATGCACACCATTCAGCCTAGAGTAAAGAATGATCATGCATGACGTGCACTTTCACAGAAGCGTGTAGCCTAACCTTTCCCCTGCTGATGAATGAGTCACAAACCAGATGCCAAAGGTGACCTTACACGGTGTGTGCCTCTGACTTCCAGACTTTTCAAACCATATCTCACATTGTTGGTTGTTTGTTAGTGTCATTTGGAATCTTTTTATGAAGGCACTTTAAACTAATTTGTTACATAAAAAAAAAAAAGAGTAGAATTGTACATATTGGATTACACACATATGATCTCATTCACCACATCTCGACTGCAACATTTAACACCCATCCAGTGTCAATGTTAATCACTAATACATGGAATTGAATATTAATGGTGATATCTTATGTCATTCATGAATTAATCCTTGACTCCTAGGTAAAAATAAGATACTGCTCTACTTAACATGAGAGGACACAAAAATGGTAGCTAATGGCAAAGTTATCATGAAATAAATATGTATTTCCTAGCAACAATTCAGACCCATGTCCACATTACACCAGCTAAATAAAAAACAAAACAATCATAACACCTTATGCACATACGTTTCGGTGCGAAAACAGTGTGTGTTTAATTCAGCTTCACATTTCTGTCTCTGTTGTAATTAAATTCCCTATTTTAGCATTACAAAGTTATCGGAGAACAGAAACATAAATGCAGCTTAATGACAATACATGTTTATTGATGTAGCTAGCAGATCATTTTGGCAACATATGATATATTTGGCTATATTGACTAAAGGAGTGATTACAGAGAGAGTTACAGGCAATGTTGGGCAGTAGAAATTTTTTCAGTAACGAATAGTTTAAGAGATTACATTGAAATTCCGCAATTACTTTAAAGTTACCGATCCCAGTAAGGCTCTGTTACTTTATCTGGGTGTTGACTTGTTTGTTGTGTCACTGGGAGTTTGATGGGAGGTTGATAATGCGTTCAGTGGACAGACTGGTCTGGGATGTGCTACTTTGCGAGCAGAGGCTAGAGGCGGTTAGAGGAGAAATGTGACTTCTGGTAATTCCAAAGTCTTCTTCACATTTTGTGTGATCTTAGCGGTCTTTCTTAAATTAGCAACAGCTACGCCTAAAGTCTGTTTTCAAAAAGCTAAGTATTAAAAATGGCAGCTTAGTGTGGTCAGAGCGGGCCAGAAAGGAGAGAAAAGATGCATTTTTAAATTAAAGATGGCAAAGTGTGCACAAACAGCACTACTTTAATACAGATGGCAAAAAAGTCCTTACTAATATTATTTTTTTTTTTTTTTTTTTGCCATCTAGCAGCTGATTCAAAGTTGATCAGGAACATTTTTAAAGTGAGTGTAGAGATACACAGATATCAAATAACTCATCTTTAGTCACTGGATCAATAAAGTATTTTCAAAATAATATAAAAGAGCCCTGCAGTAAATGCCATTTTATTGAAGCTCAAATCATTGTTCTCTGTTGAAACTGAATCAACTCTATTATCATAGTTGCTAGGCAAACCTAATTCACCAGGAATACAAATGATGACTCAAGTGTCTCTGTAATGTGCCAATTAGTATTTAAATTAATAAGAGTCTCTCGTGTAGCTGCCTTTTTGTAATTGTGCTTTATTGGGCTTGGAACAAACACTGCAATATTAGGTAATGTGTCTGGGGGAAAAGCCTATGTGTCATGGCAGGAAAACGAGCAAAGAGAAACTGTGTGCGGTTTCTGATATTCTTTTCAACTCTTGTAGATCTAAGTGGGCTGTCTGTATTCACTCATGACTCCAATATAAAAACTATACAGGGGAAATGCGGAGCTTACTACACGAAAGCCTGTGTGTGTCATAAATGTCATTCAATCTCAATCTTACTCCGATTCTCCTTGGGGCGCGCCTGTGCTGCGTTCAGGCTGCCGCCGTGGTTTTGTTTGGTCCTCTGCCACGCGCCATACCACACCGGGGGGCGCCTCAGAAGCGGAGCGTCTTGCTACCCGACTCCCAGATTTTATTGTCTCTACAAGAACTTTACACAACAATCGCGTGTTTATCAGCTAGTATCTACATTCCACTCCAAGTACTCCTGTAATTGAACTCCATGCCTTTTCTTTTTCTGGTGTTGTCCCAAAAAAAGAAAAGGAAAATAAGATGTTTTATGTTTTTCAACCTTCAAGATGAATCTCTCGTTGTCTGTGGTGTTGCAGAGGAGACATAAACGATATTGGGGGGTGTCTTTTGGTGAATTGACTGGATAGTCTCGCTATTGGCGTTTTTCAACCATTTTTTTTGTTGTTGTTTTATTTAAGCCTTCCCCAATGTTTCTTTCCTAAACCCAGCCGTTTATTGTTTTTCTAAGCGTGTGACGTTGGTCACCGTCGTGTTTTTTTGTGTTACTAAAGCCTTTTCCAATGTTCAATGCCACGTGGTGGGTATGTTTACATCCGCTGTATACAGCGTAGACATACACGTGGATAGCTGAAAATGTGTACAGATAACACGCCATTTGGCTTTAGGAAAGTGGCTTGTATGTTTATGCGAAGTCATGATGCCATGTTGCGCTGTTTCACTTCCTGCCCGGCTGTCCAAACGGCTCACATAAAAATAGACTTGGCGCGTAGCGGAGAGCCGCTTCACGCGCTATTCTGGGACGCGCCATAGATCCTTTTTATTAATCCTTTGCAGGAAATTACATTGTCACAGCAGCTTCAAGACAGACATAACCCCACACATTTACTCAAATATAGCCATACCAATAAGTTCAAATACAAAAATGTAATTGAAGGAAAGTTATTTTTGTGCATTATAGAGTCGTAGAGCAGCTGGTATGACATGCCATGGCGTGGCTGGTGGAATATCAAGCGTTGACTTTAATGGCAGCGATTGCTTGCGGGGGTCGCGGCGCCTCCGGAACGCAGCGCCAGACACTCCCGGTGGAAAATAGGGGTTAGACTGATGATTCATTCTACACATACCTAGAACATATTCAGGTGCTAGACAAGAGGGACGCTGTCTTATAAAATCCTCAAGTAGTTATTCTTACATAGCGGTGTAGAGCGGCAGTTTGCAGGCCACTGCGACGACCCTAACACTGCACCAACCTCGAGGGCTGGTGGCCCCCCTCTCGCTCGATTTGTCGCCATGGTTACACACAATGGGGGGTCCTACAGATGGAAGATGTGATGATTATGATGATGATGATGCTGGTGTTGGTTGTCATAGTTTGTCCCCGGGTCTGCATGACCTCTGTCACCTACCCTGGGGTTACACTAGCCAGGTGAGAGAAGCACGCAACAGGAATTAGAAGGACCAGGTCGACTGTATGTGTGTTACCCCGAGCAAGGTTGTTTGGCTGATATGTCTGTCCTTTTTGGTCATTTTATAAATACAGGGCAGGTTATTTTCTTCCAACTAAATCAGTAAAGCGGATGCTCTAGCTGAGCTATAACTAGCAGAATGGAGTTGCTCTTAATGAGCTTTTACTGTCCAATCATATTGAGTTAACATTTCCATTTCACTGTGTTTAAACATCTAAGAAAAATGAATGTTGTCAGGGAGTGGGGACGTTATTGTTTGTGTGACTGAATAAGACCGTTTTTACATTGTTTACAAGGGAACAAGCTAATTTAGTTCATGTAAAATAAAAACTGAGGTTCTTATAACTGAATAACTCTCGCAGACATTTTGAGCCCATTATGCACACTTTCCATAAGTCAGCATTTCTACAGGAATTACCCACGATTCATAGCGTTGTGACATTAAATACAGGGTTACCGGGGAAAGCCAGGTAGCGGAACAATCAAATACGAAGAAAAAATAAATTTACATTTAAGTATTAACTTAAATTTAAATAATTTCGATCACTGGTGATTCATAGCCAGAACTGTGTGTAGTTATTTGTCCTATGATGGCATGATGATGATTTCCAAATATGCTTTTATTAGAACTGATACAACAACATACAACATAATTAAGTAAGTAAGGTTTATTTATATAGCACTTATCAGATGTGTTACAGAGTCACAAAGTGCTTCACAGGCGTAATAAATAAATTATAAAAATCACAATAAATCACAGTAAATCATAGTAAAACACAAAAGCATAAAATACATAGGAATACAGTCAACAATGTGGTTAAACGAACGCCTGAAAAAATGTGTCTTTAACATAGACTGTTAATATACAGTCTATGGTCTTTAACTGCTTTTTAAAGATGTAATTTTGTGTACAAATAGGGAGCGAACAACAAACACTATACAACTACGGATGGAGTACCAGCCTCGCTTTACTGGCCACAGAAATGCTTCTCCTCAAGGTTTCTGTACGGTTTTACTTTACACTGATGATGAATCTTTGTGACTTATCTGGCTCCAGTCCAATTTTGCAATCAAAAGATGTAATGTGTTAATTTAGCCATTTTTCTTACACGCTTTACACATGATCTGATTTTACCACCAACCAGATCAGGGACAGAGGGTGCGGAGGTGACAGCTGGGAACTGGCCTTTCTGAGGCAATGCAAATGTTAAGACATCAAGCCTATATTAAATATGATTGCCACAGCAGTTGATTCCTCTTTGGATATTGCAGAGGAGTCTGATGAGGTGCCCAGTGGCTCCGCTTCAGGGCCATGTACTACCCCAAACCTATCCACCAAGAAAAATGTATGTTGTAGAGGACGTAAAGGAGTACGCAGAATGGCAGAAAAAGAGGGAGCTGGATAATAGCAAGGATGCGAGAAAAGAAAACGGAGGAGCAGCTGGACACCCTCATTGGTATCTTTGGGAAGTTGGTGGAGAAGCACAACTAGCCTTTTCACGTTTTTGGTTTAAAGGTGTCCTGCCACACATATTTAATTACTTTGTGGTAATGTCTGAAGTTCTAATATGGACTCTGTAACATTTTTGGTGGTAAAAATGCCTTGGTTACCTTGTTTCAAGCCATTCTAGCGTGGTATAGAAAGCCTGCAGGAAGACTCAGCTTGATTTGTCCCAGGACTCATTAATATTCAACGAGCTAAGCTGCTTGACTCTGATTGGCTAACAGCCAGAGGTGTCAAGTAACGAAGTACAAATACTTCGTTACCTTACTTAAGTAGAAATTGTGGGTATCTATACTTTACTGGAGTAATTATTTTACAGCATGCTTTTTACTTCTACTCCTTACATTTTCACGCAATTATCTGTACTTTCTACTCCCTACATTTTAAAAAATAGCCTCGTTACTCATATTTCAGTTCGGCTTGTTTTCATTCCGGCTCGTCATCGTTAAAAAAAAAACTATCCAAATCGCTCCATCCGGAGAGAGTGAATTTGATTGTGGTTGGATGAGAAGTATAAACATAGCTATTCCGACACCCTATTGGTTTGTACGCGATCCATAACACCTGTACAGACCCGGTGCTAATACGACACCGGTGCCTTAACGACCGTTATCTACCGGACCGAATAGCAACACGGTTTCGGTGCCTTAGGTGCCTGCGCGATGCTCCAAAACGGACGTTAGAGGGAACTGAACATCGCCCGCCACGGGACGCTAGTCAACACTACAGTTGGAAGCAGCAAGCAGGTTAGCCTAGCGTTAGCTAGAAGATGGAGTAAACATGATAAAATGCTGAGAGCTAAACGGTGTAAAAGTGTGTCTATATTTCACTGGAGAGGAGTCTGACACCAGACTGTAGCTGCCGTTGTCTGAAAAACACAGAAGAGATGTAGCCTACGTGTCACCTTTTTCAGCCCTTCTGAGTTTGCAGGTATGATTTTAATATACTGTAACATTATTATAGTCATATGATTTTGTCCCCGCGTTTTAGAGTTAAGCTGTTGTCCTTAATGGCATTTCCCCCCTTACATCAGGGTCTTGAACGTTTTTAAGCCAAGGACCCCTTAACTTAAAGTGAGATGTAGCAGGGACCCCCTACATATTGTATGAAATTAAGTTGCATATTAAACTGGGCCTACAATAACTGTTAGGGTAACCTAAAGCCTACTTATGTACGTTTTTTCATAAGCTATTAAAATATTAATTGTTGGCATGATTTTATAAATCATATTTTAATGTTACATATGTGGCACAGTAAATCTAGGATTAACTGTATCTGTGGGCTGATATCTTAGGGACTACCTTACCTATAGGCCAGTAAGCCTATCATCAGTGGGAATTTATATTTGCTAATACTATGTTGGAATTATGTTAAGGCATTTTATTTTTATTTTTTTTAAAGACTCAAAAATGTACAATAATTTGGAGGCCCCCCTGCAATGACTCTGAGGACCCCCTGTTGAAGATCTCTGCCTTACATTACTTTTACTTTTATACTTTAAGTAGTTTTGAAAGCAGTACTTTTACACTTTTACTTAAGTAAAAAGCTTGAGTTGATACTTCAACTTCTACAAAAGTCTTTTCAAACCCTAGTATCTATACTTCTACTTGAGTAATGAATGTGAATACTTTTGACACCTCTGCTAACAGCTAGCCAATGAGAGCCTGGCTATCAGCATCCTTTACCCAGCCTAACTGGACAAGTTCATAAAGAGTAATAAGCTGATGCAACAACACGTCAGACTGACCAGCTTTTGTAATTGGCCTGATTTCTCCGCGTATATCTTTTCAGTGGCTAGAGCTGACAGAGGAGGTAGCAGTTCATTTTCACATTCACGACATAACACAAACACATATGGACATATTTGTGGCAGGGCACCTTTAAATATTTTAATGTACGTTATCAACCCTAGGGACTTGTTGGATTCGATTCATTTGATTTGTTTGGTACGGCTATGAATTGCATAGATTTGTTTTTATTAAATCAAAGTTTCCTCCGTTAAAAGCTGTATGACATCAAACATGAGTTGCTTTTCATGAGTCTCATTGCAGTGTTCTTTGGATTAAGATTCCCAGCAGGAATATTGAAAGAGTTTCCAGTAAGGGAGATTTGTGGGTGCAAGACAGAAATGCGTGTTGAAATTTCATTCAACAGAGTATCAAAACACTTACTGTAAAGATCGGTAACAAACAAGAATTACAGAAGGCAGTAATGTAGTTATTTCTAGCTTTATGAACATAAATTAAATGAGTTCAACAAGTTGAACAGAAATGTTTTAAGGGTAAAACAAGGTTGTGGTAGCTGGTATCAGCGCCGTAGAACAAAAGTCCAGACCTTGTACATAAGCATTCTTTATGGGCCCTCCCTGCATCCATGGCTGTTCTTTCTACTTTGTAATAGCTTTGTGGGCCCTCCTCACATGAGAGCCCCAACTACTCAGTCCCCCTTTCCCCCCCAGTTTGATGCCATGGCTGGTATTAATGTAAACTAAAGGGGATTTCAATCAGCCCAACATGAATTGAAATGTACAACAACAATTCATTTGCTGGCACAATCCTTATCCCTTAATGATGCTTGATTTGTGGGCTCCACTCCTCTCCTGGATTCCCTGAAGGTCAAGTGGAGCATCGGGACCAGGTTCTTCGAGCTGGAGCTCTGGTTCTTTCATAACATCTCCATGTGTGAGGCAGAACTTAGGCCTAACCTTCACTGCCTACAATAAGGTGGCCCGCCACTGTGCCTAGATAGATAGATAGATAGATAGATAGATAGATAGATAGATAGATAGATAGATGCCTTGAAGTTGAACGGAATGGAACTGTTTTTAGTTAAAATATCTAACTGGTTATGTTTGGGTGGTTTAATTTGTATGTTACAGCCATCAATGACCCCCACAGCCTTATTGAAGGCCTCATGTTGTGCCAGCTGTCCAAATCCTTGGCCAACTTCTTCCAAGGTGTTTGGACATAGGGAAGATGACCTTAGACTTGCATCTGTGACTCTTCACTCAAGACTCTTGGCTTCCTGTGCACATCTATAAAAATGGTTGACTTTGGCTCATTAGAAGCCTGTGCCGTCACCCAGTAAGACACGCCACGGGCCAGCCAAAAAACAAAAATATGGACCCTAGCCATGATCCTTCCCCTGGTACAAAATGTTTAGAAGACCGTTGAAAGGCTTCCTTAACACCCTTAAGTCAGTCCTCATGTCTCACTCCACATTCATGTACATCCCGAGGACATCCTGAGCCTGGCATATCGGGTGCGCTATATGCCTAAATTTACATTACAGTAAGAAGGACTTAAGATGGTACATAAAAAACATACTAACAATCTAAATCCATGCTATTTGATAAAACTTTGTGGTCTCAGGAGTTGCATTTTGTGTGTGTGTGTGTGTGAGACACACTGAGGTTTCATGTCAAGTCAATTTATTTATAGAGCACATTTAAAACCAACCTAGGCTGAACAAAGTGCTGTTAGTTATGTTATGTTATAAAAACAACAGAAGACAATAAAAATATAGACACAATGAACATCATACAAACAACACACTTATACAAATGTCCTTTAAACTAAATCATACGCCAAAGAATAAAAATGTGTTTTAAGATGAGACTTGCAGAAATAGGCCTAAAGCTGTTACAATCAGTAGGGTCAAGGTTGGTTTTTTTAATTAGAGGCTGAACCACAGCATGTTTAAAGCTAGATGGGACTGTGCCATTCATAAGAGAGAGAGCTATTTATTACAGACAATAGGCTGGGACCAATAGTATCAAATACCTCTTTCAAAAGACAAGCGGGGACAATATCTGAAGATGAATAGGTACGTTTCATGTGTGATACAATATCCATCAGTGCTGACAGGGCCACAGGCACAAAACAAATCAGAGAAGCAGGGCATAGGATTGATTCAGAAGGGTCATGATCAGTAGGTGAAATACAAGATCTGATAGTGTCAACCTTGTTGATTAAAAAGCTCAAAAATTGTTCTGTGATTTCAAATGTAGCATCTTGCAGTTTACCTTTTTTTTTATCCATTTCCTCTCTGCTTTTCTACACTTTTGACTAAGGGCATGAGTCTCACTGTAAAGCCAAGGTTGGGCTTTGACTTTGTGTCGCTTCAGTTTAAAAGGGGCAACAATATCAAGAACATCTGTGACAGTGGTAGTAACCGAGTAATTAGCTCATCTGTAGACAGAGAGGCCGAGGAGAGAAAATTACCTAGCAGTGGACGGGTTCAGTTTTCGGATGTAGCGATCTGGCAAGCAAGGTTTAAGTAATGGATTAGAGAGTGATGCATTAAAAATCACAGGTTTATGGTCGGATAGACTAGCAACATCCAGCTCAATATTTAAAACAGGAAAACCTAATGATTAAACAAGATCCAGTGTATGACCATGTTTGTGTGTGGGACCAGTTACAGACTGAGTCAGATTGAACGAGTCCACAAGTTGTGGAAACTGGCTAACTAAAGGCTTTGATGGACAACAGACATGAATATTAAAATCACCAAGGATTAAAATCTTATCCGAGTTGGGCACAATCAAGGATAGAAACTCCGAAAATTCACTGATGAAGTGCACAAATCAGTGGGCAGGACAAATCATGCCTTGATTAACTAAAACTAAACTAGTGTACTTATCAACTGGCAATTTACAGAAAAAAAGGTTTTGCTCAAAAGTGCACATTCAATAATGTGAATTTGATAGGGATTGTATCCACAGCCCGTGCTGATCATATTCGATAATTTGAACATTCAAGGCATCGGAGATTACCATAGTTGACTCCTCGTCTTCTGCAGCCAGGGGAGTGATGTTTGTAATTTTAAATTTAATCTTTTTTTTTTTTTTTTTTTATATATTTTTGGGGCATTTTGGGCCTTTATTTGATAGGACAGCTGAAGACATGAAAGGGGAGAGAGAGGGGGGAATGACATGCAGCACAGGGGCCACAGGTCAGAGTCGAACCCGGGCCCGCTGCGTTGAGGAGTAAACCTCTATATATGGGCGCCTGCTCTACCAACTGAGCTGTCTGGGCTCCCGTGATGTTTGTAATTCTTGTGGGAATAATAATGGAGGTGGGGTATAAAAATTGATTGCCCTGTTGGACTGAGGACCAGTTCCCTGACTTGTGTAGGGTTTGTTCTTAAGTGATCATGCTCTAACATTAGACAAGCTCCGTGATGATCAGAGCAGCTCATGAGGTGGGTGTTTATAGAAGGTGACAAGGGAGAGTAGGTAGTAACTGACAAGGGTGGCCTGCAGGGGGAGCTCTCAAGGGTAACGTATGCTTCTAGGAAGAGGGGTGTGTGACTGGGGCATGTGCTTGTGCACGTGTGCACAAGGTGTAAACAGTCAGTCACATGTCTGAGTCTGGAGCCCGTGCTGAAGATTACTGCAGAGCATTTGGCTGCCCCATTTATTGGGGTGAATTCCATCTCTACTAAAAAGAGAACGGCTTTCCCAAATGGCGTGCCCAAACAGCGTTCCCATGTGTGCATGTACCTGCTCCAACAGAGACCTTCAGTCTGTTAGACCAAGTACTCTGCTGTTTTTTCAACAAGAATTGGGTCTTCTATAGCCGTTTGCACAAGGAGACATTTATGCTTAAGTTTATGTGTGAACTGTGCTTGAAGAAGAATACAATGGGCTGTCTAATAAACTTCCTCCTGCCAAAATGATTAATTCAGTCTTTTGCCTTCGGGTCCAAGTTCATTAAAACGCTGTGTTAATCTTTTTGTGTGTGGGCCAATCAGAAATAGGCCTATGACTTATTTTGGATTTTGACTCTTTGGCTATGACTAATCACTGCACGCTGACTGGGTGATCAGTGATGTCGTATGTGCCCTTGCATGATACTGTGTCCCTGGGTTGGCTTTAAAAAAACAAAAACAAGAGGCCATGTCAAACATTGAGAAAAACCTTTTTCACTGACTAATGTGAGTCGGTGAGGCCATTCACGGACCCTGTGGGGAAGGAAAAGCCAGGCAAGTGAAATAAAAGACTAACGACAAAAGCTCTGATGCATCATGGGTAGCTAAAACTGCACAGAAGTGGGTTGCTCCACATTGGAGCAGCTACTGTACTAGCGGACTCCTTAGGCTTGCTTTCTGACATACACCATAAGCAATTTAATTCCTCCAGAGTTACTTTGTGCTACAGTCCTATCCACTTGAGAGCCTTGACATCATTAATCCATTAAACTTTAAATTCCAGAGGATTTTTAGCCCTCCTGCTCCCAGATTAGCAGTTCAGTGCGTTTCTGTGTCAGTTCACTGGGTTGAAATTAATTTCTCGACTAATTTGTAATTGCACGCCAAAGCTTTTCTATCTGTGTGGAGGATAAATTGCATCACACTGCTGCTATACTGCAGGCAGGTTAGATGTTTGGAAAAACTGTGACTATTTTACCTCTGCGACACAGGCTTATTATTACTGTTTAGGCATCAATACTACACTAGTCTGCTCATAACACCTCATGCATGGGCAAAGAACTGACAGACCCGACAGAAAATAGGCATTTTTCTATTAAACTTGTGAAATCCAGATTGTAGAATATTGCACGCTGTGATCTGTGCGAGAAAGCAGGACTCACTATGTAGACACTGAAACATGATAATTTGCACAAGCTTTTAACCACTTTCTCTGATAGTCTACTCTAATTGTGAGCACTGTATTATACAGGATGGCTGCTCTGAATAAGTGCTTGATTCACTGCTACAGCCTGCTTTTCCCATTATGGATAAGCTCCTCTGACACACTGATGTAGAGGCTACTTCTTTCATATGTGTGCGTGAGCGTGTGCATAAGCTCGGTGTGAACATGCTCTTAGTTTCTGTGGGTGGTGTGGGCTGTAATGAGGGAGGGGGATGATGTGGGCACATGTGTGATGATGAGTGACTCTCAATCCTTCTCTCTCTCCCACACTCCCCTTCCCATCTACAGTGTGAGTCACTGTGTCTCCCTTAGCGCCCCTCAAGTCTCCAGAGAGGATGTAGACACACACACACACACACACCAATGACAGTTTTGTGCTGGCATGGGACGGCTGGACACTGTCCCCGCTGATCTCCCACCACGTCTGACATCTCTGCCTCTTAGCGTAACTCAAGCTCGCAGGGGTCGGGGTGTTTTATGAGCACATCGCCCAAAAGCATAGTGTCTCATCAGCTGTGGATCCACTAGCTCGCAGCCTCTAAAAAATATATAAATGACAGCGCACCTTGAAATGCACATCGGCGCTGTTGTGACACGGACTAGAATTACACTAAATTACCAGTTTGTAGTGAGGTGTAATAACAGCATTGCTAGTCATTGTTCCCATGACGCCAGCTGCACTGCTTCACTGATATGAGGCCCATCTGCCAGCAGAGATGTGCAGCTCTGTCTTACAAGGTGCACATGAACATGAGGTGTACCCTGTTATCACTCCTCACACACACACACACCACACACCACACACCACACTCCACACACACACACACACACGCGTACTTGCCTGAGGTGTGAGAGTCGTAATAATGGTGTCTTGCAAACCCAGTCATCACAAGTCACTTTTGACAGCCATTGCTCGCCTCCCGTGCCGGCATACAGAGACATGCCGTCACAAATATGTGATTGTTGTCACAAAGGTATGAACAACAGAAGGGAGAAGGGTGACAGGTTTTGAAGAGGAAATTATACAATATAATACAAAACTCAGAGGCAGATGCTGTTCAGATATTTAGGAATATCTTGAACATATTATAGCCACATTGAGAAATGTTTATGTCTTTTCTCAGCCTTTTTTCTCTGATATCTTTAGAGCACATATCCTATCTTAATCAGATAAACGTTCCCATCTGTACTTTTACAATCTGTTGATACCTGGCACAGTAGCCGCTGTCTGACTGGTTAAAACCACCTTCCTGATATGTAATGTTAGTGAAACTAGCTAGCATTAGCTAACGTTTCTCAACTCAGTTAGGCTACATTACGCAAGTATGTATGTAAACTGAACATATTATGCTTTTCCGTATTTTCTGTCATATCTTCACTGTTATGTCAGATTTTAATGTTAAACGTGTAAAATAATGAGGTAAACATATTTTAGAGAAATCCCCCTGAGCTAAACTGTTCTGAATGCTCCGGTTTCAACAGTTTTTTCTACTCTCGGCTAGGTGTCACATAACACTTAGCCGGCCTTCTATGATTGGTCATCTGCTCCAGGTAGGCAGGACTGGAGTTTTTTTTTTTTTTTTTAAGCTACTGCGGTGTTAACATTGTCGCATGTAGCTACATGCTAACGGCAGTAAAATATGTCATCTTTGCTACCAATGTTGTTAAATTCTCCCCAATTCCAGGTCACATTACTCCTGAAACCTTTTCGGTTATGTAATATTTCGTTTAAAAGCCTTTATCTGCAATTTAGTAGATAAAGTAGGATTTGGCCTGGGAACCAGAGGGTCGCTGGTTCAAGTCCCCGTACAGTCCAAGTACGGCGTGTGGACTGGTAGCTGGAGAGGTGCCAGTTCACCTCCTGGGCCCTTGAGCAAGGCCCCGATCCCCCAACTGCCTTTTAATGACCCTCGCTCTGATATCTCTCCATTAGTGCATGTATAGGTCCCGGGCATGTGTGTATTTCGGGGACTGTGTAATAACTAACAAAATAGTGTAATAATGTAATTTACCCTTGGGGATTAATAAAGTGTGTTCTTCTTCTTCTAAATCCCTAAATGCCACCAGACCACACTAACTGAGTTGTATGTGTCATCTTTTTCACTACTCTAGAGTTTGCAGGTCTGCTTTAGGTATGATTGCAGGTCTTGTGGCGGCTTTCTAAGCTGGCATTTGTGGAGGCAGTGCCTGGTTTTGTGCAGTTGGTTAGAACAGGGTTTTCTCTGCCATCATCCATAGTCATCCCTAATCCTGTGACTGCAGCTGTACACACAATGGGTAATCCCATCATGACTCAATTGTGTGTTGAAATAAAGACACACATTGGCCGTGAAGAGGAGTTATTTGTTAGAGCTCAAAGGGGGCAGGGACTGTTGTGTGTTCAGTGGGGAATGGTGAATGGTATTAAATGTTCACCTGCCAATATGGTGGCAGGGGGGGGTCTAAAGGGGGCAGCGGTGGCCTCAAGTTTAGAGAAGCAAGCTTGTGTCGTTGTGTTCTCTGTTCAATCCCCGGACTGACTTTAGTTAAGATCAGCCTGCCCAGGGACTACAGGTGAAAATTAGCTCTTGAGCTAAAACCTGGTACTATGCATCTCTTCCCTTCGGGTTAATGTTTATTGTACGCTGTCCCTGTTTCTTTAAATAAATAAACTAAACTAAGCTAAACTGCCACGATAAATATGGGTGGGGAGAGTGAAAATGCAGCCTTGCCGCCTCCATCATTACCACCACTAAGGTGCCCTTGAGCAAGGACCCTAGACCCCAACTGCTCCAGTGGAGCTGCTCACTGGCTGCTCAGTGAATGTGATCAGGGCGTTCCTGCAAATTAGAGGCTTATTTCTCTCAGTGAAACTTCCCTGAATAAATAAAGAATACGTTTTTTTACTTGGATAGGGTCCAATGTGGAAGAAAGTTTTTTTTTTTTTTTTTTTTTTTCTCATGAAAAGAGAGTGCTGGATAATACAGACTAATGCACATGGGGTTAACAATACTTCTCACATGGCAAACACCGACTTTCCACCAGTCTATTTTCTTTTGCACAATGTATTATTGAAGAGACAGACAAGTGAATTGGACTATTCAAGTGAATGAAATATTTTTGCTAGCAGGTTATGTGCTCAGGGAAAAAAGTCCACAGTGTAGTCAGTAATTTCACCAAGTGTTTTCCTGTTTATAGAGGGATACCAGGCACTGCAGGCAGGCTCAGTGCAACCACAGGCTGTCTATGTTGATGCCTGTTTGTGGTTTACGGAGCCACTGACCATTCTTGAATGTGTCAGCTTGCTGTGGCCTCTATTTCTGCTCCTGCTTCACTGAATTCTGTGCACTGGCTCAGATAATGAACAGACCAACCCAAGGGGGACAATTAGCTTCTAATTGTCAGATCTGATAGACGTTTGCTCTGGTGAGTGGAAATCCCGTGGAGGAGTGAGCGCTGCCACGCTACAGTATAAGGCCATTACAGCCTATGAGGCTGGCACAGTGACACAGAAAGGATCCAACTTAAAACACAAGCCTTCTGTCTGACACCGCTGTCTCACAAGGAACACAAACCCCACAATGCATTTGGGATTTTGCTGTCTGAAGATTTCTTTTTTTTTTTTTGCACATTGCACCCCACAGATTCCCACTGCACTCAACACTCGAAGACGGCAATTGCCTCAAGGAGTTGAATCTAGTACCTTTTGTCTGGAAACCTTCTTGATGCACCAATCTGACTAAGAGGCAGGGCAGACGTCTGGAATTTTAATCAAAAAGAGAATATTGAGTTTGTAGAATTTGAAAATGTGCCTCTCAAACAAAATGCTGCCAACCCTCTTTTGATATGGAAAGCTAGTACTCCTCCCTCCCTCCTTCATGAATTAAATTATTTTTCCTGTCTGTACAATTGTGTAGCCCCAGGCACTATGACCCTCATTACATGAGCTGTACATATGAGAGAAAAGCCTCCACGTCTCTTTATTTGCCCTTCATCTTTTAGACTATTTATTTTCTCCTGAGTCTCTATTGTACAATGACTGCCCAGCCGAGCAGACGGGGTGGTGCTCCGTGCTGACAGGGTGTTAAATAGGTTGTGAGGAGGTCTGGAGGTTATGTAAGATTAACAATTGAGTGTTATTTAATTACTGTATAATTCATGTTGCAAAAATGGAGCAAGACTTGCTTTGTTGTAAGTCAGTCATCCCAGCAAAGTTTCCTTTAGAAGTCAGAACTATTGTAAAAAATCTAGCTTGCTGTTTGATCTTAACTGCTTTTTTTGTGTTCCTGAATGCCTCCAGATTTTTTTACACCCAACTACTATTAAATAGTAATGAGATATTTGAAATATTGTGTCCAATTTTATCTTTATTTCTTTTAATTTTTTTTAATAACTTGCTGCAATATATCACATATTTTTGATTTAAAGAGTCACTATAATGCAATATATTCAGTATTTTTTACACCCAACTACTATTAAATAGTAATGAGATATTTGAAATATTGTGTCCAATTTTATCTTTTTTTCTTTTAATTTTTTTTAATAACTTGCTGCAATATATCACATATTTTTGATTTAAAGAGTCACTATAATGCAACATATATTCATATAATACCACCATATATTGTCCTCTAGACAGGTGCTTCACTGACTGACAAACTCTAAGAGAGCATGTTTCGGCTCTGAGGTGATTACTTGAGGTGATCTATTTCTGTGATATCTGAATTGGCCAGAATACAGAATAGCAATTACTTTTGTCCTCTGAGCCATCTGTCAGATTTAAAAACTGAAGGCAAAGACCACCTCGTACATACGCACTTAAACATGCATTATCTGCCTTTTATGGTGGAAGCGAGCTGCAAACAAAACATTGACTTATCCCCTTTTAAAGGTAGAGTTGGTAACATTTTCCAATACACACTTTCTAATATATTTTTTTAAATGGTCTTTCCCAACCAACAGCTATAAATAACTCTGAAAAAAAGAGTAAAAAAGATATATCATCCGTAGCTGCTGTAATCCTGTAAAAACTATGACCAATCAAACCGAACGGCTTGAACAAAATATAAAAACAAAGGTTACTTTATACAGCCAATTCATCCTGGAAATAAATAAAAAGGGAAATTCCTCCTGGGAATAAATAAAAAGGGAAACTATGTAAATTGTGTAGTTGTATGTAAAATGAAGGAGTTATGACGAGTTGAATCCCAGTCCTTCGCGCCTTGCTTTGAAGTGGTGCGCGTGCACGTCTGTGTGTGTGTGTGGGGGGGGGAGCCAGGGGGAGGGCTTAGACAAAGCCCAGAGGAGATGCTACTTTCCAATCTTGCTGTTACGGAGGACAGAACGGACTCAAACGCAAAGGCTCAAATCAACGTAACAAGTTTATTGACAAACATAAACAAAAGGTTCGCAGGGAACTCAGGGGTGGAAACTGGGAGGGCGAGAGACTCAAGGGGAAAACCTAGGATGGTGAGGTACTCGTGGCAGAAACTAGAAGGGCGAGGGACACAAGGGGAAAAACTAGGATGGCCGGGGAGCTTGAGGAAACCGGGGCTGAAGACCCGAGGAGGAGACACCGGAGAGGGGGATCCGAGGAGCCGAGGAGGGGCTGGCTGGATGGGGGGATGGAGGCAGGATGGAAGGAGGTGCCGTGGTAGGAGGACTGGATGGTGAGGCCAGCTGACTGGATACAGGAGACGTGGAGATGGATACTGCGGAAAACAAAACACAAAGAGGGGTTAGACAAGAAAAGGGACAAGGACAGGTGAAAACAGAGTAGGTTGCGTGATAAAAAAACAGCGAGTGTCACCGGTGGAGCTGAAGCAACAATTCAGCGGAGATGATCTGCTGGACCGGGGTTGGAGTACTGTGCTTGATTGTAGATGGCTGGCAGGTGTGTGTGGCAAGAGAGCAGTGATTGGTGATTGGCAACAGGTGTGTGCAGTCAGCTGGCAGGCAGTAGGCAGGAGGGGAGGAGGGAAAGAGACACAGGGAGAGAGACAGAGCAAACAGAAAAAAACAGAGGAAAATAAACAGAGACTCCAACCATCACACTTGCTAGCTTCTCAACCTTACCAACCCTGCCTTTAAGCTAATACTGTATGTCGAACACGTTAGCTAACAGTTGCTCATTTATACATCTTGCAACATGAGCATTCATTTGGAGTCGGGTTTCTGACCACATGGCAAAATGTAAATCAGCTATGCACTCTACTTTTGAAAATGTTTTGCTCTCCACCAACTTCTGAGGGAAGTAGCTTGCTCTTAAAGGAACACGCCGACTTATTAGGAATTTAGCTTATTCACCGTAACCCCCAGAGTTAGACAAGTCGATACATACCCTTCTCATCTCCATGCGTGCTGTAATGCTGTCTGACGACTCCAGCGGAATCAGGCCAGCACAGAACATGCAGGTGAATGGTTCCAGCAATCCTACTGCTCAGAATAAGTGACAAAATAACACCAACATGTTCCTATTTACATGTTGTGATTGTAGATGGCTGTATCTCATGTTACGTTGTTTTTTGTACACGCTGTGACTCTACAAATCACAACATGTTAATAGGAACATGTTGGCGTTATTTTGTCACTTTTGTCACAATTCAGAGCAGTAGGCTAGTTGGAACCAGTTACCTGCAGGATCTGTGCTGGGCTAAGCTAATGCTGTAGCCGTCAGACAGCATTACAGCACACACGGAGATGAGAAGGGTATGTATCGACTTGTCTTACTCTGGGGGTTACGGTGAATAAGCTAAAGTCCCAATAAGTCGGCGTGTTCCTTTAAAGGAGAATTCCGGCCAATTTTTACGTTAATCTTGATCGCTATAAATATGCGTGTACTTTCGTTTGGAAAAAAAACCGACCCAAATCGGTGCAGGCAACACGGAGTAGCTGCAGCTATGTGTTCAAGCTTCCACTGAGCTAAAACGGCAGTTGTCGGGGCAGGTTTTAGAGTGCCTTTGTGCCTCTTAACAGATACAAAATGCAATTAAAATGTCTGTGCAACATGAACAGGGCCCTTACGTGACAACACGATGTGTTTTCAACTAAGACATAAGACCCTGTCTCGATTCTGCTGGTAGCTAGCTCGCCCTGTTAGCTGCTAGCTCTTAGCTGCTAGCTGCCGTCTGTGATAAGTGTGTTCAGCCAAAATATCATGCAGCAGTACCATGTATATTTGTACCTCATCCATTTTGTGTGTGATCGATCTGGTGTTGGTGAGTAGGAGGCTAGTGTCAATTTGTGTGGTAGTTTTAGCCACGCTAGCAGGCCTGACCGGCCGGCATCCTTGCTTCTGATTTCTCCCCGCCTTCGTCGCCTCCCGCTCCCAAAAACTATCCAGTGAGCGCCCGGTGGTCTGGCTATGTCCTCCAGAGGACAGGTCATGCCTTCGCGACGAAAACTTGAAGTTTATTCCCCCTCAAAAATAGGTAATTGTGCACTGTAGTGTAGGGATCGACCAATATGGATTTCTTTGTGCCGATGCAGATTTATTTTCATCAGCCTTAGCCGGTGACCGATACGGCTGCCGATTTTCTTGAGCCGATATTTAGAGCCGATCCTGCTTTTGCTCCCTCAATTAACATCATAAAAATGTAAACCCTGCCACACTGGATTTGTTTCGAATTCTGCTCTTTAAAAATAATAAACAAAAACACACATCAGTGTCACTTCTGCAATCATCTTACATTCATATCACCCAAATTATGTGTGCAATGTGCATCATATGGATGGGTGCACTGCATGTGGTTAACTTTGCAAGGGTAAAAGGCTTTCATCATCATCTACAACACAGCCTTGATGATGCATTGCTTGCTGACATATTATAAGACAGATATAATCAGGTCATCACAAAATGTCCTTTGTCAACACATTTAAATAATTCTATAATTCCATAAACCAGAAAAGTAGCCATTGAAACAAAGTGCTTGATTTGTAATTTAAGACATGGTGCTGGAAGCCTGCCAGGCCTCAGCAAGTAGGGAAGGGGTAGTGCATGGTCTGCACGTGAACTGCAGCGTTAGCTGCAGCTACTCCGTGTTACCTTCGCCGATTTGGGTCAGGTTTTTTTCAAACGAAAGTACACGCATATTTATAGCGATCAAGATTAACGTAAAAATTGGCCGGAATTCTCCTTTAAGCTGCTAAATGCTTCACTATGTTTACCAGCTAGTTGCTAACTTTGTCTGCTGGTTGGTGCTGGGCAGGTAGAGAAAAGTGTGTTTTTGTATGAAAGGCTTATTTGCTGCCTGCTATATGAGAGTGGTGAGACTGAACCAAAACAGCAAAGTGGCAAGCCGTAAAACCAAAACAATGAGCTAAAATACGCTTAAACTCTCCACAGAGCTGAGGGGAACTGCAGTCGGGTGATGTGTGAAACAACCCAGAAGCGATATAGGCTCCAAGTAGTCATTTGATCCATCGTTAATGTAAAATAATTATTATAGCCGCTTTAAAGGCATTACTGTCATTTACTGGCTTTAACGATGGGCAGTAAAAACTGGGCTGCTCTCCCTATCTGTATGTTAATTATTACGGAGTCACTTGGGTTAATGTAGATCCATATAGTAACTGTTTTTTCACATCATGTGTATTGGCCAGTGTGATAAAGAAAGTAATTTTAATGCATAAGCTGTTTAAACATGCCTACTACAAAATCTTAATTTTAAGCATACAAGAAGCATGTTCAGTTTTTCCACCTTGATTTTTTTAAATTGAAGTTGTATGCAATAGGACCATATCTCCCACATTTTATTGTCCTGTAGTTTTTTAGCTTGAAATTTTGCACCTGGTCCCTACTTATTGCTAAGGCTTTTGCTCTGTTATGAGCCTGGGAGCTTTCTGCAAGTCTCAGTTGAAGCCCTTTTTGCTTTTCCTGAATGGAGACTAAAGATTCTCTAAAGATTTATTTTTTTCTTTGCCTGTATTCATTTGTTATATATTAACCTTAATTTTTGTCTTTTGTTTTGAAAAGGGGAATTCCGTGAAATATGCTGATAATACATCTTATTTGCATATATGGTGTAATGCACAGTAGCACAGTTGTCGTTCCACACCATAAAAGCACAATATGACTCATATTAAATTAATATTAGTTAATGGGGATTCAAGGGGATATATGATTTGGTTGAGGCGAGCAGAAGGCTGTAATGTATTTCAGTTCTGCTCTAACAGCTACAGTATGTCTGATGCTCCAGGTTGTGACACTCTGGAGTTACTGTTGGCGAGAGCATATGGCGGGCTCTTACTCTGGTTCATGGACCCTTTAATTAGCCCAGTGGTCCAAATGAGGTTACTGCAGCGAAGGAAAGAAATATCAAATGAAAAAGAGCAGGGGTGTCTGTGTGTGTGTGTGTGTGTGTGTGTGTGTGTGTGTGTGTGTGTGTGAGTGTGAGTGTGTGGCGATGTGGGGCAGCAGTGGGGGTTGGGTATCCTGAGAGCACAAATGTTACGTAATTCGGTGCTTGGTTATGTAGGGGATCAATAATGTGACTGTATGACAACTCAAGGCGACCCCTCCCCCCCCCTATCTGTACGCTCACATGCTAATCATTGTTCTCCTCTGAAGTTCATGGCTAATTGTTTCTCAGGAGAGGTGCCTGGCATCCTCTGCTGCTCCTGCTGTGGAAACAGGGATGGTGTTGCATGCTGTGTTGTCAGACATGCACAGGAAGATCGGCACGACTTTATTAGACCCGTTTTCCCCTAGTGCTTTTTAACATTAAAGAGATGGGTCATAGTGAATTGGAAGAATTTTTGTGACTGCCCTTATGAGGTCCAACACTGTACAGCATTCATGTACATCCTCTGAGAATCACATGTCCATTGCTCTCCTTTAAAAATAAGAATAATCAGAAACCAAAAGGGAGGCATTTATATTGTGTACTTTTTGTTTCATGATTGCGCGTCTTATCCAGCTACCAAAAATTATGTGGGCCGACAGCGTGAAGGCAGATTCCCCGGCTTCCAGCAGGCAGCTAACGCTGCGTCGCACCCGTTTTGCTAATGCCAACTTTACGGTAGGCAACACGGAGGACTTAAACAGTTCTTGTTTGTCCTTTTTTCAGCATGTTCAGCTGCTGATGTCTGTGTGAAATGAAAACAAAATAGAAATGAAATGAAATAAATCTGGGGGTGTGGAGTTAGGAAGAAGTGAGCGTACCAGACCTCTGCATCCTCATCCTCGTCTCTGCTTGAGGCTAGCAGCTCGAGGCGGCATTAGCAAATTCAAACTGTCAAACTATGACCATGTCATAGGAGTGCAATGCTAAACCAGTGAAGTAACTGTTAACAATACATTTTTGTATCACTTTTTTATATCTGACTAAAAAAAAGGAGTGATTAGTTGTGATTTGAGTTAATGGATAATAATAATAAATTTATTTGATATAGCACCTTTCACAGACAGAATCACAAAGTGCTTCACATGATAAAAATTTGTACAAAACATAGTAAATTATACAACAATAAAGATAAAAGACTAAAAAACAGTCATTAAAAGACAACATTTTACATAAATGAATCAAAAGCAAATTTAAACAAGTGCGTCTTCAGCTGCTTTTTAAAAGCTTCAACAGGGACTGCAGAACGTAAGGCAATAGGAAGCGCATTCCACAGGTTTGGAGCCACCGCTTCAAAGGACCGGTCACCTCTAGTCTTTAAACGGGTGCGTGGGACAACCAGTAGTCCCTGGTTAGAAGACCTGAGGGGCCTATTTGTAGTGTATGAATGGAGCAGGTCCGAGATATACGCTGGAGCCTGACCGTGCAAAGCTTTATAAGTCAGAACCAAAACTTTAAATTTGATCCTGTCATTAATCGGAAGCCAATGTAATGTGTATAAAACTGGAGTGATGTGCGACATCTTGCTAGACCTGGTTAACAGCCTTGCAGCAGAATTCTGGACTAGTTGTAAACGGTCCTGGGACGATTTGCTGAGACAGGTGAAAATAGAGTTGCAGTAATCAAGCCGAGATGAAATAAAAGCATGAATAATCATCTCAAGCTCAGAATGTGAAACAGTTCCTCTAATTTTGGCAATGTTTCTTAATTGAAAGAAACACGTGCGGGTCAGAGATTTAATATGTTGGTCCAAGTACGTGTTATTATCAAATATTACACAAAGATTTTTTTGTTTGGACTGAACAGCTGAGGACAAGGAGCCCAGCTGCTGACTAATCTTCAAAACTATAGGGTCCGGAGCAACAATAAGGACTTCGGTCTTATTTTTATTTAGCTGTAGAAAGTTGTTTGCGAGCCAATCCTTAATCAAATTGAAACATCTAAGCAATTTCAACACTTTGTCAGTGTTTTCTGGCTCAAAAGAGACATACAGCTGGATGTCATCTGCATATAAGTGATAAGAAATATCTCCAACTTGGCTAATTATATGTCCCAGGGGGAGCATGTACAATGCAAACAAAAGCAGACCTAACACAGAACCCTGTGGCACCCCGCAGGAAATGGCCGCGGTTTCTGAGGAATAGGGGCCAAGATACACCAAGAAACTTCTGTCTGATGGATAGGAGGTGAACCAATCCAGGGCGCTTCCTGAGATACCAACCCAATGCTTAAGTCTTTCAAGCATGATGTTATGATCCACAGTATCGAAAGCGGCACTAAGATTCAGCAGCACCAAAACAGAGCATTGACCCTTGTCAGAGGACATTAATAAATTGTTGGACACTCTAAGAAGAGCGGTTTCAGTTGAGTGTTTCTGACGGAAACCAGATTGAAATTTGTCTAAAATGTTTTGTGCATTCAAAACAGCAATGAGCTGTTTAGCAACAACTTTTTCTATAATTTTGGAGATAAAAGGCATTTTCGAAATAGGCCTATAATTTTCCGGCAGTGATGTATCCAGGTTGGTTTTCTTTAAAAGTGGCTGCACACTTGCATGTTTAAAATATAAAGGGACACAACCAGATTGCAGAGAGCTGTTGAGTATAGCGAGAACCCAAGTACTCACAGACCCAAGAACATTTTTAAATAATGAAGTTGGTATAATATCTCCTGGGCTCGAGGAAGATTTCATACTGCTAACCAGATCAGTGAGTTCTTGTAGCGAGATTGGAGCAAAATGGTTCATGATTGGTGGCCTGATTGAGTGAGCCGAAAATGGAGTAGTCGAAGGGATAATTCCATTTCTGACATCACTGATTTTCTTTACAAAGAACTTGAGAAAGTCACTGCAATCCTTGATAACCTACATTATCACTTTAACTGACATCCAAACGTTTATACAGGGGAAAAAACACTACACATTTTGAATGCTGTTAGGAACCCCAGCTGAGTACAGTGCAGTGAAGAATCGTCATTTCACTTTAACTGAATGTCTATATATGTGTCAGAAAGCCAACATCATGCACTGTGGAACTCTACATGACACCTGTCAAGACCGGGAAATGGCTGTTCTCTGTTTTCCAATTCCCCTGCTCAGGACGGCCTTGTTCCTTTTCTCACTGTAGAGAGACAGAAGATCACAGCGTTTTCTTCGTCTTACATCTCTCTTTCATTCTCACTCTCTCTTGTCTTATATCCACATTTTTGCTCTCTCTTTTGCACTCTTACATCTCTTTCGTTCTCCTTTTTTTGTCTTATTTCCTAGCTTTGCCCTCTCTTGCACTCTACTGCCTTCTGTCTCTTTTTGTTTTCTGCTCTCTTTCTTCCGTCCTTTAACCCTTCCACCCATCTCTCTCTCTCTTTTCTCTCTCTCTCTCTCTCTCTCTGTCTTTCTGGCCAACCTACTTCCTCTCAGCTGCTCTGGGATTGTTTCTGATCATTCCACATCAAAATATCTTCTCCTCCTCACTGTTGGCCTGTGTTCCCCTCATCTCGACCATGTAATAATAAAGTCAGAGGGGGCAGCCCTGCTGGTTTCAATGAGTGCTCATTCGCGGTGGAGGAAAAAAGACAGAGATCAGGAGAGGGGAAAGCGATGTCACCCACAGCCGAGCCAGCGAGATGAATGCACTCTGACTAAATCTCCCCTTTAGCCACTTATTATTATTCAGAAAGTCCGAACTCTGCTCTACCGCAGCTCGAAAACTGCATATAAAATGTGAGGGATTTGTAGACAGTCAACAAAAGCTTTTTAAGGCAAAGCTGAGACTGAGAAGAAGCTCAGACCTTTATTGATTGATTACGCACCTTGATTACTACTGCATATCTGCCATAAAACATATTAGAAATGTGAATGACAGGTGTATTATTTTTTTCAAATTTGGATCAAAATGTCACGTTTCTACTGTACTTGACGGGTAACCAACTGTGTTTGGGAGTAACTGAACCACTCACATTCACCCATTGTCAAAAAAAACCACAGGGGACTGCCTGCTATGAGAGAAAACACAGACATTTATTTTCGGTCCCTCTGTAGTGCAGCCCACCAATGAGGCTACATAGTAGCATAGTGCAATTAACACAGGACAGATGGTCCAAGTTCACATCGAATCAATGCCGAGAACAAAGTGATGGGGAGGGAAGCCCGCGTCGCCCCATGAGGCCGCCACGGCTTCACTGTCACTGATGCATGGTTCAATTTGACATGTTTGATCAGGTGACTCCATGCAAGGTGTATCCACTTTGAAATTGAAATGCATGCCAGAGAGTACTTACAGCAACCCTCAGTGTTTTGTAACACTGTTGGATCCGCATTACAAAATCTATAATATTTAATCACTCTTATACATTATGCATGCAAAATGCCATTAGTGAAGACAGGTAGGGGTAAGGCCGGTGGGGGGGGTTTAATGAATTTTTCAGATGATGATGATAGGAGGATTTGCATTTGCGGGAGGTGACATTGTGTTTGTTCTGGAAAATTGGTTGAGATTAAGGTTCATGGTCGTGGGGTGCTTGTACCAGCTAATATTGTAATATTAATGTAATATAATATGTATAAAGAACTGGAAAACATCAGGTTGCGCTATGTGTGCCGTGATCCTTGTATTTGGTTAAATTAATTAATCTCTGCAGTAGCCCTGACCTTGTTAGGTCTATTTTCATGCCGATGAAAAATGTAATACTGATTAAATACAAATATGACATGTTGTGTCACACAACGTTGCTTCACATTGTGTTTGACCATCATGTTATATTACTGTATTGTTAGTATAGTAGGAAATTTGACACTCATGAAACACCAAATGCAGGTTACTAAATTGCCATTAGAGATCTCAAAAATGCAATGGCTAAAAAGGACTAATATCATTATTATTTGACACAGCTTTATTGATTTTATTTACAGTACGTAAGTGAGAAAGAGGGAGAAAGATTAAAAACAGCTCTAAATCTGATTAAATCAAAAATAATGGACTACTCTATTATGATAATAGACTGCTGTGCAACTACACAGAAAACAAGTTCAATGGTTTATTAATGCAAATTTATTTCAAAACTTACTCTGGATGGTAAATATTTTATATTGCCCTGCCATTCTCAGCTGAACCAAAAACTTAATTTCAGACTCTGTCAGTCATAGATTTGTTCTACATGATAATGGTGTAGCCTGCTCCTTCCTCTAACAATGAAAAAGACATCAGAGGTTATAAATGGGTTTCTTCATTTGCTACAGACTGTTAATATTCTACCAGAGGATGTAGTTTAAAATCAAACAGCCTTCACCAAGAAGAACATAACATTTATATCTCACCCTCTGCCTGTACAGCGTCAGTGCTGAGCAGCAGTGATCACAACTGAAGTGTTGCGATAATGACCTTGCTTCGGGTACTAAACAAAATATTAATTAGATGTTGCAGTGTTTATGAGTCAGCTGTGGTCGTTATGCAACCCAGGCGAGCAAAACAGCCAACTGTTTGGATGTGAATTCACCAACAACAACAAAAAAGCTGCTGTGTACAGCTGTTGTTTTCTTGACACATATTCATTAATAATGTGAAAGCTACGAGATGAAAAAATCAATACGGTAAAAAAGAAGGAGTCTGTTCATTGCATAGCGAGCTTGTTGTGTGACTCTGTGGTCCTGATGATTTTCTTCAGCACCTGCAGTCAGCGAGGAAGCTGTTTGCAGGGGAGGGGAGGCGTTAGAGTAGATAGCATTATGAGCATCCTTGCTAATTAACTGTTATAGTTCCCTAACCAAAGCCTCGGTCTTTCTCTCTCTCTCCCTCTCTCTCCCTCTCCCTATCATCCCTGCCCCTCCTTGTGCTCGACAGTCTGATTTGTATTCAGGTGGCTTCCTCTCCTCCCGGTGTGTGACTCTGCCGAGCAGGTGTCCAGGGCTGTGGCTCAGACAATGATAGGCCGCTGATAAGCTGCCTTGCACAGACAGACTGATAGATAGATAGATAGATAGATAGATAGATAGATAGATAGATACCCTGTGTTTTCTGCTGACAAGAATGCCATGTTTTCAGCTGGTGTTTTGCAGTCATGGAAGGTCATTTAAATGCAGGGAACATAAACTTGCAAATCCCTGTGGATGTGTACTGTAGTCATACACACAGACTGGCATGTGTGGTGATACGACTTTTCTACTATGAATTTGAGCTAAATTCACACATATAATAAAGTTTCTTATGTATGTATGTTCAGTGTAAGTCTCTGTGTTTAAGGGCCTGTTAATCAATTTGTGAGTATTAGCAGCAGGTTCCAATCTTGTGTTTAGAATTTTGGTGGTTGGTTGACCCTTTTGTATGCATCTGGATCGCAGACTTATAGCCTCACAGCCTACCTTTAAGCCCTCTGCCACCATGTCTGGCGGCGCAGTGTTATCTTTTAACAGCTGTCGGACATATGGACAGATCCCACCGGTCGAAGCGGCCAAGTATTCCCCAAGTGAACTGTTCTGTATATGATATTGTGCCTCCAGATCCTGACATCCGGCATGATACCACGGCGATTATCTCCTGTGATCTTTAATAACATCCCAGAGAGGAAGACAGAGTGCAATAAGCTGCATCTGCTGTAACTGGCCCTGGCAGAACAAGGTGAGCGAGAGAAGTAGTGTTAGCCTTGAGTTGCCTGTAGGTTTGCTGTGACAATGAATCCTGTAAAAAAAGTCCTGTACCTCTGTTGGTGCGGTTCATTTTGCAGATGAATTGGGTAAAAAAAAAATAAGTTACTGTTTACACAGTTTTTTATTGGTACAAAGCAGTGGCCTCAGTGCCATTAATTCTCAAAAAAATGTTTAGAGTTTATCACTTTTAAAAAATTAGTAAAGGCTTTGGGTGAACTAATGCTCAGAAATTAATTTATTTTGGGTTCTGAGTGTTGTTGTTTTTTAAAAGCAGTGTGGTCTGCGAATTGGAGCTTCAAGATCAATTTTTTAATTAAACTAACTTTGTGACTTTGGTCATAGGTGCGATGTTTGTGCCAAAGTTTCTTTAACACATTGGGCCTCAGGGTTTTCTCACACCCTGCTGAGCTGCAACCTTAATGTCAGTGTGTGCATCTGGGTGTATAATTGAAAAATTACTACATAAATAAATTAAGGGTGTCAAAGCAATGGCATGGAAATGTGATGTAAATGAAAACTTAAGGAAAATACTGACAATTATGTTGTTGGTTTTTGAAACTGAACTTATATTACAACATGTAGTTTGTACCAGCCATCCATACTTTGAAAAGTGTAAAGTTGATTTTCTATTTTTGAGAGAAGCCGTTACTAATCTTCAAAAAAAAATCCAGTAACTAAGCTAAGGGAGACTACTCTCATTGTTCAAAACGCAGATTGACCCCCTAACCCACACGTGTCAAACTCAAGGCCTGTGGGCCAAATCTGCGGGCATATCAATTTAGGTTCACAATAAATTTCAGCCCACCTAGTTTCTTTTTTTTTGGGGGGGGGGCATTTTTAAGCCTTTATTTGACAGGACAGCTTAGATTTGAAAAGGGAGAGAGAGGGGGAATGACATGCAGCAAAGGGTCGCAGGTCGGAATTGAATCCACGGCCGCTGTGGCAAGGACCGAGCCTCTGTACATGGGGCGCACGCTCTACCAGGTGAGCTACCTAGGCGCAACTTTTGTTATTGTTGTTTTTGTTGCTTTATTTCTGACCTTTTTTGGCACTTTTTTTCTATGATGGCTAAGGAACTTTTTATGCTGACTTTTTCAGGACTTTATGTCGACCAAACTATAAGTGAGAAAGCTATATGAGACATGCAATTTTATTCATGCAGTTTTGATGTCACAACTATACTGTATATAGGCAGAAAGTTCTGCTACAGTGCCGTTACAGTCATTCTCCGGCTGCAACGGCGGTGCAGAAACTCCTGAAACGCTGACCAACAAAGAGACAGGCGCTGAAACGGAGCATTTTAGACAGGGAATACAGATATATTCAGACAGACAGCATGAAACATTAAAGCATGTAAACATGTTTTAGTAGGAAACCCCAAATAAAAGTATGGACCTGAAAATGAACTTAATACAGGACCTTTAAAATCCTTCTCATTATGATGCAAACAAATGTCTTTTCCAGTGCTTCCCTGTGCTCAGTTACACTTATATTTGTTTTGTTCGTAACGTAACACTAATTGTTGTTAATGTAGAAATAAGAGAGATTACCTTCATACAGACATTTTGATTTCAGCTACCAGTCAAAATAAGATCACATAAGGTAACGTGCAGGGTACTTATTTTAATTTTCTATTATTACTTTCCATTATCTCATGTTTGGACCAGAGATGGGTAAAGGGTTGCCTGAAGACCTCTACTTAAAATACGTGCAGATACAGTACATAGAAAAGTGTTTGAGCTTGATTTAGTCAAACTAGGAAGAAAAGCCACTGGATGACATGGCAGGCTGTCTGCATTATCTGCCTGTGTGGAAATAAAAATGGGCAAACAATCAACAACAAGCACTTAACTAACAGTATTGATCATGTTGTTTGCTGAGGGGGGAGGGGGGAAGAGGGTGGTGTTTCTGGGTGATGGCGCGGTTTTCAGCCATGCTGATGGGCTCATGTTTTTCTGCCTGTGATCATGGATGAAGATTCATGGTGGCCATGGCTGCTCCATGTCCGCCACGAATCCAGGACTGATATTTATGTTGACAGCCTTCCTTCTCCCACCAAGCCCGGAAGGAGAATCACACAACCTGTCACTCAGATTGATGTCTCCCCTGACGGCACAAGTTAAAAGGAAAGGAGAAGGTAATGAAGAGAGGATAGAGGATGGAGAATGCTCCCAGGGTTAGAGACATGTAAAGATGATCTCTCGCCGCTGCAGTGGCAATGTATCACATTGCCATTCACAAACATACACAAACCATACAGTAATGTGATGGGAGCAGCCTTGTATAAAGTACTTGAAAGCAATACTTGAGTTAAAGTACAAGTGTCTTACCAGAAAATGACGTTGGTAGAAGTTAGTCACCTTTTAGAATATTATTTGAGTAAAAGTCTTACAGTATCTGATATTTACTGTACTTGAGTATCAAAAGTAATTTTCTGATGTTAAATGTACTTAAAGGTCCCATGGCATGAAAATTTCACTTTTGAGTTTTTTTTAACATTAATATGTGTTCCCCCAGCCTGCCTATGGTGCCCCAGTGGCTAGAAATGGCGATATGTGTAAACCGAGCCCTGGGTATCCTGCTCTGCCTTTGAGAAAATGAAAGCTCAGATGGGCCGATCTGGAATCTTCTCCTTATGAGGTCATAAGGAGCAAGGTTACCTCCCCTTTCTCTGCTTCACCCGCCCAGAGAATATCAGGCTCATTCGAGATGAGCCAGGTCTGCGCAGAATCGATCACCGGTGATCGGCGCCCAATGCATGCCGGTTAGATTTGTGTCCGACTCGATCCCGACTTGCTCTGACGTCATGCACACGTGAGCAACGATAATCTCACGAGATCAAGGCGCCCGCAGTTTTTAGAGCCAGGAGCTGCAGTTGCTCTCCACCAACTTCAAGAGCCAGGCGGACCCAGGGCATGCTGGGAAACGCCGGCCTCTCAGCTGACCTAACAGCTGATTGGTTCAGAATCGACTCAACATGATGACGTTTTATATAAACTTTTTATTGATTTTGAATCGGAGGGATTTTAACTGCTATTTGTCTGATTTAAAAGTTTATTCTGTACAGAACACGTTGTGTGGCTGATAGTTATGTTTAGAAGTCAGAGAGACTAAATCTGTTCAGATTATGGATCATGTACTGTGTGTTGTTAATTAAAATCAGCAACAGATCACATGTAGAGCATTTTGAGAGCTACTCTGTCATAATAAAAACATCTGGAGACTGTGTACAAGCTGATATGTGTCTGATAACATTTTATTAAATCGGAATCGGACCACAGTGTTTCTGTCACTTCCTGTTCAGCCTGAAGGCTGCTGGAAACAGCTGGAAAACTGTCCGACTTGAGAGCGGATTTTTGTCACCGCCCCCGGCTGCTGCCGCCTGCTCTCGTCCAATTTACAGGCGAGGCGCAGTTCATCTCGAACGAGCCTATCATGTCTTTCAAATGAGCAAAGTGGCAGTTGGTCAAGGCCACACCCCCCCTCCACCTTGCCTCGCCCCCTCTCTCCTCCTCAATAGCTTCAGACACAGAAATGGCACATCCTAAGGAAAGCTCATTGTGGGACTGGCTCTAGTGGCTGTTATTCTGCACCAAGGCTGAATTTCGGGAAAGAGACTTCAGATCCAGTTTTACGGGACCACTAAGGCCTATATAAAAGCATCCAAAGAGCACCATGTCATGGGACCTTTAATTATTAGAATTCTGAACTTTATTGTGGCATCCTCTTAGTAAAGCATAACATTCAGGGTTTCCACATCCTTCTTGAACATCAAATTCAAACAATTAAAATTTTTGTGTGAAAAAGAATCTTTCACTCCAGCGTGCGAAAACATTTCATGCAAGTAACGAGTTACGAAGATGCTTAGGGGAAATGTAGTGGAGTATAAAAGTGTGCATTTTATTTTGTAAATGTAGTGGAGTAAACATTTCCATAAACATAAATAACGAAGTCAAGTACAGATACGTGAAAATTCTACTTAAGTACAGTAACAAAGTATTTGTTCTTTGTTACATTACAGCACCGACTGGGAGTTGCACCCAGAGCAATATTGTGTAGAGCAAAGCTGCTCTATTTCACAGAGGATTTGTTGAATATGTCTTTGATGTGTAGCCTGTTCATGAGATGGGGAAAAAAGCATGTAGGGATTGTATATGTCATACAATATGGATCAAATGAAAAGGAAATCAAAAGATGCAGTGTAATGTCATATGTGTGACCTCATTGCATATTCTTGCAATATTTATTATTTGCGATATGGTGAGATGGGCAGCTGCATAGAGTGGCGTAACTGTTATCCAGTCCCATCATCTTCAAAATGGCATGTCGTTTGCTTTTGTAGGCGCGTTATTCAACCACGACCAAGAACATATTTTCCATCTCTGCGTGCTTTGATTTCAGAAATGATTTGTTTTCATATCGGGGCCCTGCATTGTGCAACAGGCAATTTTAGTTGCGTGGCGAGGCCCTCCACATAACGGTGAGAGGAAACGTAATCTAATTTCTAGTGTCATTTACAGGGCAGATTGTTCAAAAGGAGTAATAAACTCCTCTGCCTCCTCATCGCCCTCTTTTCTCATGCTCACTTCTGTCCTTCTCTCGCTCTCTCTTGCCTATTTCTGCACTATTCATTCCTTCAAGAATGCATTAGAAACCGTGCAAATGAGAACAAGTGAACAAATGAATGTTTCATGAATGCTTTTATGATGAGAAAATGCAAATTAGGATGAGTGAATGAATGAATGTTTAATGAACGCTTGTTTAATGAAAAGGACTTATTAACTAGAGCGCTGACTTAGCACTGCACCACAGCCCAGGCCCACCACGCATGAAAGGATCGCATTATATTTTGGCAAGGAGGTGATACAACACATTTAGATGAACAAGCGCCGCTAATCAGTCAGACCTGATTGACAGGACGGCGACATATTGAATTAGCAATTAACTGTCACTTTCCCTCGCCCGCCTCTATTTGTTTTAGATAATACTGCACAAACATATCATCTGATGGAGTAAAATTGGATAGGCTGTGCCAACCGAGCCACATTTTTGGCTTCTGTGGCCGAGCTGAGGATAGAGGCCTCACACACTGAGAGAGATATATCATTCGCCTCATTAGCTGTTGTTGTCATATTTCCCCACATATCACACAGAGAGGTAGAAAAAAATAAACTTTCATTTCACTCTGATGTCCTCAAGAAGGCGCTTGGGAGAGTGAGAATTTGTTGTTTGTGTGCTTCCGTCACCTGTGTGTGTGTGTGTGTGTGTGTGTGTGTGTGTGTGTGTGTGTGTGTGTGTGTGTGTGTGTGTGTGTGTGTGTGTGTGTGTGTGTGTGTGTGTGAACGCCTTCAAATGAGTACAACCTTGGGTGTGAGCATTTGAGTTCTATCTCCGCTTGAAAGTACCTTTTAATCGTAATGTTTATAGCCATTGTTGTGCAACCCCCTCCTCCCCACACACACACACACACACACACACACACACACAAATCTTTATTAGCAAGCGGTTCGCAACAATAAAAATAAACAACAAAAAATTTGTTTTCAACCATGCATTCATTGCAGCCGTTGTTGCTTCAGTACCATGGTCAGCTCACGATCAGCAAGTGCGCAGTAAAAGAATAAATGCAGTAAAAGAAAATCAAAGAATGAAAACCTCTAACTGAGCATTGTTTGAAATAAGAAAGATATACTGGGAAGTGGCCCTCACAGCTCCAAATCTCAGACAGTGATCAGCTGCTCGGCAGTGACAAGAAACAAAGAAAAACGAATACTCTGGCACGTTTCCGGAGACTTTCTACAACTTGTGTGAACAGTTCTGTTTTAAACAGGAGACTAAATAAACACACCCAACAAGTCAACAATATGTCAAGTTTATATTTATTTATTTTCTTACATACAAAACGTATTTCGATCAGACTTGGCTGGATGGGCCAGTGAGTAATATTGGTGTGCCAGTGCCTACCAGGCCCATTGCTGGCTACGCGCCTGGGTTTTAGTACATTGTGTCCTTCAGGTCAGCCAGCGAATGTAAAAATAAATAAATAATAAAAATGGCGCGGTGGCACTGTTTTATAATCCTTGAATGAATTTAAACCTTTCCGCTTTAAACGGAACCGTATTATTCCAATAACCGTCATTATCCCTCGTATTAGTTTAGCGGAGAGAACACGCCAAATGGCAAGGGCCACTCTGTCTCCTATTTGACCTTCCACACCCACACTAGCACTCGCTGCATATGCTCCCTCTCTCTCTCTCTCCCTCCGTCCCCCCCTGCCCTCCCCTACCCTCTATCTACTCTCTCTCTACCCCGTTGCTACAGTTGCGTTAGGGGGAAATGGGGCTTAACAAAAATATTGTCAAACTGCCTGGAAAGCCGAGGGGAGGAAGCTGGGCGAGCATATCCAAATAGCCTCCATTTGAATTGCAAATTTGAGCTCCAAAAAAAAAATAAAAAAAAATAAAAGTGTTGACAGAGCTCAGAGCAGAGGAGAGTAGGTCCTTAATAAAGCAACAGTGTTAACTCTTGGGTGAGCGGCTTCAGAGCGAGATCAAAGCGTTTTAAAACAGGGCAGACTTAAACTTCTTTGGGGGACCTTTCTCACCCATACACCCCTCTCTCTCTCTTTCTCTCTCTCTCTCTCTCTCTCTCTCTCTCTCTCTCTCTCTCTCTCTCTCTCTCTCTCTCTCTCTCAGTTTCCCCATAATGCTGTCCCTTTAGTTGCCAGCCTCTACAATCCCCTTTTCTCACAGCTTGGGCTTTTAAATGAGAACCGCTACTACTTCCTCAAAGAGCATGCAAATGCGCGAATGTATGCGCGACAGAGAGTGAGGCAGAGGGGACAGGAAGAAAGAAAGTCGAGCTTTGTTAGAGATGTCTAAATTGGGTTGGCTTTGTGCAAATCCACTGATCTCTTTCAAATGAAAAGGAAAACATGTGCTTTTGTCCCACTAATAGGCTATCCACAAAGGAGGGATCCACACATAACCCCCAAAAAAAAAAAAAAAACAGTTACACACGTTGGTCACTGGTGGAGACACACAAACACATGCATGTGTTTATCTACATGCTTACTTTACAAGTCACCCATGCTGTTGTTTGAAGTGCTACCACGTAACAGTCTGAGGTGTCTTGATATACAAAAATAAATACTCCTCAAAGTGTTTCATCTTTGAGGGTTCATAACAAAAATCATGATGTGCGAGATTTAATGTATGAAGCTTTAAATTATAATTGAGACACCCACCACACCTGCAACATCCCCCCCTTTCAGGAATATTTCAGCCATTACATTATAAAGATTAAAAGCTACACATTTCTGGCATTCGCACAGATCACACTGATAATTCACGCTCACATATCCCAATCCCCCCTATGGGAACCACAACCAAAAGAAATCTGTCTGCTGTGGGTTCAGACAGAATATTGTGTCCAACCATAACATGACTTGAGACTACACTGATCTTTCCTGAATAAATAATGATGCTCCCATATCGTTTTGTGGCAGAGCCATATTGATTTCATTTTGGATCACAGCCCTGATGAGGATAAGAGTTGGCTGTTAAAAAAAGAAGTTGTGAGGGAAGCAACTGATGGATGCTGAATCTGAAAAAAATACTTAAAAAAGTGTTAAATCATTTAAAGCATCGGTCAGTTCTGACTTTAAACACATTTTGTCATATTATGTGTTTAACTGTGCTTGTTTTTCCCAAAACTAGGTAGTTAATGATACCTAGAAACAGCAAGATTCAAATAAATGCTTACTTAGTAGGAATTCATTTGGTTGGATGTTTTTTTTTTTTTTTTTTTTTTTTAGATTCTTATCAATGTGTTAATTATTTAAAAGTAGGCATATAGAGCCGGTCAATTTTGAACAGGAAAGCTGCAAACATGAAAAATCCAGGGAGTTTACATCACATTCTTGACTTAAATGAATAGCACAGATAACACAAGGAATATAACAACAAACTAGTGAAAACCTGTATCCCTTAACCAAGAAGAATAATGTATAAGCAAGTAAAGAAAACATACACATCAGGTCCACTCTCAGTCCAGCAGTACTGTAGCTTATCTGATGTCTTCCAAACTCTTGTCTAGAGACTCCTGTATTCTGGAGCGCAGCTTTTCCAGGCTGCGTGAAGCGTAATGTAGGTCAGATGTGTGAGCCGCAGTGCCGGTTCACAGCGCTGACCCAGTAACGAGCCCTCTGTCCTGTTTTGATGTCAGCCAACCTTACCTGGCACACGAGGTTAGGTTAGTCCCACTGACTGTGTCGTACAGCGGCAGGAGGAGCGACAAGGCAGCAACATCCAGCTGTCTGATCATCTGCACGATCAGCAGATGAAGGCATCTAGGCCGTCAATGTGTCGACAGCTGGTTCTCAGTGTGTGGTCCAGAAAACCCCAGTGGGAGTAGTGGTTATTTTATATACTTATTGTAAGTAATGATCCACTAGATTTCTGATTTTTATTTGTATTTATTTATTTTAGGGGCGTGGCTGTGGGTGTGGTGATATTGGTGGTTACAGGTACGATCTGTCCACATGCTCCCAAACAAAACCATCATGAACATCCTCATTTTCAGCCAATGGAGCAATCGTCTAAAACACAGTAATGTCTGCTTAATATAAATATATCAAGCATGTTTTAATAAGCATATACAGTATAGTATAGGGCAGACACCGTCACCACATTTAAGAGTAAACCTAAAACTCTCCTAAATAAATGACGACAGCCTCAGCTCAGTTGTAGCCTAAAGTCAACAGCCTATCTGCGATTCCCTGAACGAGGGCGCCTCAGTCAGCCTACTGTTCAGTCTGCACAGATAACTTTGGGGAATTCGGTCATCAGAGTATGGCTACTTTCAACCACTGAAAAGGTATGGCTAATGGAGTGAAAGTTAAATCTAATTGAATGAACACATTAAGTATAGGCTACAGGTGTAGTATCTGTGGAACCAATCTGTGATTCCTGATTACAGTGATGGCAATTATATCTGAATTAGCCTAGCTTATTCACCACGCAGTCCAGTTTTATTGTGCAGCGTTAGACAAAATTTCTAACTGTAGGCAAATGTAACTTATGGGTAGCTAGCCTACGACGAGTTTTTAAAGTGTGCTATTAACAGCCTGCCGTAACGGCTTGAGCACCGCTAAAAATAGCATATAGCACCAGTTACCAGACACTTTCTTATTTTTAACTGTCAATACAAATGAAAAATAAATAATTTTACCTGACGGATCATTGGAGTCATTCATATCAGAACTAAAACACTGGGACAACAAACCCTGACACAGTCTGTTTCCCCATAGATGGATACGTTTCTTTTTTTAAGAAAACAGACAGGTTCAGGTGAGAAAGTATAAGATAAGCCTTTAATATTATCCCAGCAACCCCATATTCACATATGTTATAAATAGGTGAATTTATAACCTGGTAGCCTAAACGATACATTCTCTGTTGATTAGTCGAATACATTTGCCTTCTGGTTGACAGCACAAAGGAGCGAGGAGAATAGAGAGGGGGAAGGGCAGAGAGAGAGCACGATGAACAAGGTAAGAAAATGGCTAGGTAGCCTATAAGACACACACACACACACACATATATATATATATATATATATATATATATATATATATATATAGTAGGACTACTGTGTTTTTGTTTTCTCTTTTATTTAAAGATTATTTTCTTGTTGATTACAAAATGTTTTGTATGTGATTGTCAGTGATATGACAGAGGGAGGGAGATAGAGGAAGAGAGGAGGATGGAGAGAGAGAAGGATGGAGAGAGAGTGGACAAAGAGAGGGTCCTGGAAGAACCAGGTGAGATAGTGGACATATATGGGCAAAAACACTTAAAATATTCCATTCACATTGTATTTACATATGCATTTCATGGAGGACTTGGCTCTTAAGAAAAAGAGATGTTGGATTTTCCCCATCTGGTTCAGAGGCATTATTAGATTAGATTAGTCATCATTTAGCTGTATAACCATATCAGTTTCTATCAATGATGTAAATGAAAAAGTTAAAAATTAACAGCAGAAAAAAACATGAATTATTTTGTCTAAAAATATGTTAAGGCTTATTTTACCAGTTCAAGGTATGTGCAGGGGTGTAGCTCAAAATTCTGGGTCCTGTTGAAATGCATTTTCTATGGGCCCCTCCCTGCATCCACAGCTATTCATTCTAGCATCTTTTTTGGCCCTCCTCACATGAGGGCCCTGGGTACTCAGTCCCCTTTTTCCCCCCAGTCCGACGCCCCTGGGTATGTGTGCTGCAATAATCATGCTTTGTAGTTTCAATCTTTTTTCACAGCAGATGCCTTGAATCTGTTGATCGTTTGTCATAATTGCATGTCTCAATCTGTCTATTTCTTTCCCCAAAACTCACCAGAAGTCATGATTTAAGGGTCAAAAATTAAAAGTCTTAAAACTTTTAATTTAACTGCTTTTAACTTTTCACTAGGGGCTGAGCCCCCCCCCCAAAGGTAGAGAAACAGCTAGTCTGGCTATGTCCAAAGTCTCCAACTCTAAAAGCTATATATATATATATATATATATATATACACATACACATACATATACAGTAGCTCCAAAAAATAAGTACATAATAATTTGAATTCAGTGGAGATTTTGTATATTTAACAAATATGAAATATAGAGATTTCATTTTATATAAATCAATATATGTATTTACATCTTAAAGTTTAAACTGTAAAAAAGTCCCATTATGTCATGAAACAGGATAGCAGAAATAGTTTTAGTGGCTTTTGTGATTTTATGGTACGACATTATGTTTCTAAAAACCTTTTCACTTTTTGTCTGTGTCATGTGATATTAACTGCAAACATGGTCTATATTTGCTGCACGGGGGACAAAAACAGACCGCCGATATGAGGAGCAGTCAAACGCAATGTCCCGAAAAAGGTCAACCTCTCCGAACATCCCTGTGAAAAGGTAAACGTGGGGGTTCATGTGTGTTTCACCATACTTGTTTTTTTCTCCTGTGAAAAATTGAATTGGCAGGTGGTACATTAAGCAGCTTATGTTTAGTTTACGATGATTGCCCTCCCCCTCTTTTTACCTCTGTTTCTCGCTCCCACTTTTCTGACAGATGTCGAGTCTCTCCCCGAGCTGCTCCACCTTACTCCTGTACCTGCCTGCGAGGCTCCACCACGGCTCTGTGTGTTTGTCGACTTAATGCTGGAACAAGGCTCTAATCTGCCATTAAAACAGGGGGAGAGAGAGGCTTACTGGTGTTTCTCTTACAAATCCACTTCCAGAAAACCCCCGTCAGAGATGCTGCACTGCATCCCAAAGGATTAGTGATGGGGCTAGCACCGAGAGGAGAGGAGAGAAGATGAGAGGAGAGCAGAGGAGAAGAGAGGATCATAAAAGGTCAAAAAGCAATGATGTGATGAAGGAAAGGTGCAGATAAAAAAAGGTGAATGGATAGAAGGCTGCAGGGACAGCCTAACAGGCACACAGGACACCTACAGTAGGTGAGAAAATGAAATGTGTGTCTGTGTGTACAGACATTGCATTTGTGTATGCTTACACGGGAACACGCAAGAGACGGAAATGAAAAGGAAAATGACACACGAACGCAGGGGAGTAGGTAGGAGCAAGAGAACGAGGACAAAAGGAAGAAAGAGGTGCTGGTGCTGTGTGGGTGTGCTCGTTGTAGAATGAGGGGTTGTGGGCTGTTACATTTAATATCTGGTATCCACACAGCGTTTACATGATGTGTGCAAATGTCAGTTACCAACAGGTCCCCGCTCTGCGTCTTAACCCCTTTCAACCTGTTCAAATACACAACTGATTTACTCCTGCGTGCTCCCTCCATCCTCCTTTCTTGGCTCAGCCTTTGCTTTAATGATAGCCAGAGAGTACAGCCCTCCTAGTGTCACTGTGATGCAGCCCAGGCATGACTAACACCTTTCTGAAGGCTGTCCATCTGTGGTGGGAACACCGGAGAGCCAGAGCAGGGGTCTGAAATGGAGCAGTCCTGACAGGCAGATGGCTCAGATTCTCCGTGCCAGGACTGTGCCCGGTTCCCTCCACCCACGCAACTCACCCCCTCTTGGCTCAGCCCATCTGTGGACTGGCCTTGAGGGGAATGAACGTGGCCCACCTGGGCTGATGGGGTTGCAGTGTCCATTTTGTTCTGAGTCAGAGGTCCGTCAGAGCCTAAAACACACTTAGCGAAGGAGCAACACACAAACGCTCATCCACGGAGCTGCCCCTCTAAAGGTAAGTGAAGGGATTTTTTTCTTCTTCTCCGCCACAACACTCCCGGCATTTCCGCGGGCAGTTGCCATGGCTGCGGTAAAGTAAGCGACCACCTGTGGGCTCCCCTTCTGATGTAAAAGAAGAGAAAGGCAAAAAGAGACAAATCAACAGACTGATTGACCCAGAGTACCCTGGAATAAATCCAACATTTCCAAACCCTCTGATGTTTCAGGACATTCACGCAGGCAGATAAAAACATCTTGATTCAGCAGACAGGAAAGCCTTTCGTGAGCATGGGCAGCAGATATTAGCCCGGGTCAGAGCAGCCTGAACCCCCCCAAAGCAACTGGCTCCACAGATTCCTCTCCTGCTGGACATCAATCTTCAGAGCTGCTGTCTAGGCAAAGAGCAGATTTGATTTCTCCACTGAACAGAACTCAACCCTTGACCTTGAGTTGCTATGGTTACTGTAAAGCGGGTGGTAGCAGTAGCTGCAGCCCTGCAGGATGCAGAGCCGCTGTGAACATTATAGGAATAGATATCAATTTCTACAAGCCCCTCGCAAAGTGTAAAAGAGTCGGGAATCCCGCTGCTGTCAATAAATTACCTATTTATGTCTGGCCTTGAACAAGGTGACTGTGTGTAATACATGTCAGCACACTGTGCAGCGTGATGCTCGGAGTCTCAGCAGAGGTGGATCCTGTTTAAAAACACAGTCATGTCTGAGGACTGTGTGTGTGTGTGTGTGTGCGTGTGTGTGTACGTCTGTGTACGTACATGTGTCCAAGCGTGTGAATATGTGTTGACTCGCTGCCAGTGTGAGTTCCTCGTGCCAGCACCGCAGTCTGGTGAGGCAGAGCGGCACGTCGGCTGCACAGCTGCGCGCGGGCAGCTCCCATTGGTCGAGGTTAACGAGGTAGAGAGCACATCTGCATCGGAGCAGGCCACGGCTGAGGGAGGCCACAGAAGAAGCTGCCATGCTCTCTCTCTCTCTCTCTCTCTCCCTCCCTCTCTCTCTCTCTCTCTCTCTCTCTCTCTCTCTCTCTCTCTCTCTCTCTCTCTTTTCTGTGACTCGCCTGCATGTGTTTTTATGTTCGCGAGAAGTGCACGACTGGGTTTATTTTAATGTCAGGAAGGATGTCAGTATGTCAGTGGAAGGAAAATTTCATTATTTAATTTATTCTAGTACAGGATTATTTGCATTTACTGCATGTGTGTGTACAATGTCTATACACTCTCCAAGTAAGCCAATGTGTAGTTAGGAAATATAGTCATTTAAATGCAAGTAACAGTTAAATTAAACCGAGATCTTACCAAAAATCCTGCCATTTTTTTTTAACCTGCACTCCTGTTTAAACCACATTTATTATTACTGGGAAAGAACAGAGTCATAGATTGTCAGTGTTATTAGTAGCACCTTTGCTTCTCCTACTACTACTATCTATCTAATCCTATCGCCTACTTTTGCTGCTTTTACGCAATGTCTGCAGAATGGGAAGAGTTGGGAGTGCTCCAGCATTATTTCAAGATGGGGACCCCACTGCTAACCTAGTAGTACCAGTCACACAAGTCACTTCGCCTGAATGAGCTACTTTTGCTGTGCTAAAAATTTTGAGCAGTTCTATAACAAGTGAACCCAGATACAAACTTCTATAGCTTCTTGACTGTATTACTATTAATAAAGGATTTTATTCAGATGTAACTACCAGCGGATGTGGCTTTGCAACCATTTTGTGTTCTGTAGTTCTTTTCATCTAGTAGTTACTGTCAGAAATTCCAGACTTTAAAAGTCCCTTTCCGACCGGAGGGATTTTTGCAGTTCCTACAACATAACGTGCCTAGAACCCTTTTTTTCTGGACCAATTTGGGGATTATTAAGTTCCTCTGACAGCAGTTCCTGTAACTCTTTCAGCTCCTTTTCCCTTTTTCCTTTTTCCTTTTTCCGCATAGGAACCCTAACCCCCAATTTCCACCAGTTGCGGAACGGCTGTGTTCCAACTGCGTCCCAGCTCCAGCGATCCGCAGCCCTCCGGAGCAGATAGGCAGAGCTTCTATTTTTGCCGGACGCCGGAGAGCTGCGCAGCAATTCAGCACAGTTCTGATAGTGCGGGACAGGAAGTCGAGCACAGAAACAAAATAAAGCATCTGGTTAATTTTCTAAATAAAATACACCATGCTCACGGCGGATCATATTTCCCTGCACTTCACCTTGAAATCACAGCACAGAGTCATTTCCCCTCTACTCCTCTGGATGGAAACAAACTGTTGTTGGTTTTGTGGTTCTATTCTACGTGAATTCGCGAGATCTCGTGGGTCCTCGTGACTTCAGCTGTCAGTCATGGCCGCAGCCGTTCCGCAACAAATCCGGACCTGGTGGGTATTGATGGACGGCAGAGCACGGAGCCGTACCGCAACCAGTGGATATTAGGAGTTAGTGACCTAGCAACGTATTCTTCACTGTCTGTTGCAATTCGCCTACGTATGCTAACTCATAAGACAAACATCACGCATTCAACCAGCTAATTGTTAATGCTAGTTAAACTTGCCCGTCATTTCGTTGCGCTCTGCTCTTCTATCTTCTTCCATCATATTAATTAGGATCATATTACGCTGGAGCCTTTGTCTTCTGTGTTTCTCTGTTAAATACTCCGGCGTAGTCTTTAAACGCCGCCACAAGCCACAACAGGAACATTCCGATGGCCTCCATGCTGGTTTGTTGTTTCACCTAGGTTCATCCTCAGTCAGTACAGAAATGAACGCAACTGAACGGATACAGAGGATCAGAAACCCGCTTAATGCTGGAATCATGTATAAACAACCAGGCTGCTCTATGTTCCATGTAAATATGATCAGAAACCGGATAAGATTCAAACTGGGAAACCTCATGTGAATGTATGTGTCATCTTCTTCAAAAAGCTCTGAAAAAGAGAAAATCCCCACTTTCATGAATAGATTTTCAACGCAACACGAGCCAGCAAACCGAGTCGCTCCTTGAATTACAGATGCATCGGTTTGAAAATCAAAAGTCAGCAAACTTATCACAGCGAGGGGTGCAGTCATGCAAAGGCAATACATCCTGGGAATGAACGTGCACAAAATGCCATGGCAAAGAAGAAGTGATGATATGCATCCATTCACCTCTCATGAGATCTGGTTTCATCAATTCCAGGATTTATTCTCACACACCTTCAATGAACATTTACATCCCCTCAAGAAGTGGAGGCTTTTATTGTGGAAATGTTGTCCTATATCCTACCACAAACGGACACTGAATGGACATACAGGGAACTTTCCACATTATGAACTTCATCTAAACGAGAGTTCATGCTTTTTTATGCATGTGCTGTCCTCGGCCTCACTACGGTCTGCTGCAAAGCATGAATGTGAGTGTACTCAGTCATGCATAAACATGTCTTTGTGCTTAATGGTGTTGCATTGCACAGTGGTGTCTATCTAGGACAGTAGCATGTAGTGATTGTTGTTTACACTGCCTATTTACATTAGAAAGCCCCGTAACAATAGACAGTCTCACCATGTAGATCCGATAGCCGGGGGTTTTAACGTTGGAGCCCATCGTCCTTATTGTCTGTCTCACCCAGGGAATGTAGAATTAACAGATTAGCCAACTGGAGGGGGTAGAAGAAGAAAACGCCTGCATCTACTGTTTGAATTAGAAAAGGAAAAACAGTGGTGATTGTTTGAGCAAGCATATATGAATCCATATGTCTATTTGAGGACAATGACTGAAATCGTATGTACACGGGACCCGATGAATGTGAGCAGGCCTTGATAATATGCTAAATAAAGTGTGTGTGTGTGTGTGTGTGTGTGTGTGTGTGTGTGTGTGTGTGTGTGTGTGTGTGTGTGTGTGTGTGTGTGTGTGTGTGTGTGTGTGTGTGGGAGAGAGAGAGTGTCTATGAACTGTGTGGAGAGCGAGACGGAGAGACTGACAGAGAGAGATAGCACAGAGATGAGGGGAGAAAAAGAGAGGGCAAACATATTCATCTTTACCTTGGATTCACTGGCTGAGTCACTGCAGATGGAGGGCATTTTTCATGCTGCATTGCTACACAGTTCTCTTTACTGCGTTATTTTTTATGACACTCCTCCCCAAGGATGTCGGGGTCTTCAGGAGGCCCCTGACTGAGATTAATATAACAGGCTGCCCATTCCTGACTGACATTTGAGTTTTTCTCCTTTACCATCACGCAGCTGTCTCATTCTTCATCAGGCAGGTTATGGCGTCAGCCGCATGTCACGCTATAGCACATGTGGATGGTTGGCAGTTAGCAGAATATTCTCTCAATCTGGCTGATTCCTCATATACTGTACCTGCAATGGTTTCCTTCTCCAGGCAGGTTGCAAATATCATACTTGGCTGGCCGGTTTAAATGAAATTCAGCAATCTACCATCAACATCACTTGTTTGCGCTGGGAAAGTTTCTGGTGTAATTATAGAGCAGATTCACTGTTTATTAGGATTTAGAGTTGTGTTCTGAAGCGATGTATCACAGTAACGCCTCCCGTGGAACAAATCAAAACTGGGTCAGAGCCTCAAAATATCAGAAGAGGAGCCTTATTATCATTTCTGTGTATTGTCGAGCTTCGTTTTATGCCAGATAAAAACTGTATAAACAAAAGGTTGGCACATTTAGGATGGAGATAAGGATACGGTCGGAGGAGAGGGAAACCCAGACTCTAGATTCCAAAGAAGCAGGCTCTGTAGTGGCATGTTTGTCCAAAGCAGCCTCCAGCTTCTAAATAACCCATAGTTAACATTTTGGTGAGCTGACTCCTGCATGATGATCAAAGCATCCAATCTGCGCCTTAAACACCCAAATCTCTGCTGAATATCTTGGGGCAGACGTGGAGCAGCGAGTGGAATGCCTGCCTGTGTGTCAGTGTGCCTCAATTTGCATCTTGCGTGTGTGTGTGCCATGTAAAGTACGTGTGGGTGGTTAAATATATATGTCAGTTAGACACAGAGAGGTGTGCAGCAGCTGCACCCATCTGTCTGCATGTGCACAGGGGTGTGATGATGCGAAGATGTGTATGTAGGTGCGCCTGTCAGGGCTGTGAACAGGAGGTCTGAAGGCATTTGGATGCGCTTGATGGAAAATCAAATGCTCCCAGGCTCCCTCTTTCCTCGCCTCGACTCCCTGTATGGAGCTTCACTTTTCTGACGCGTTCCTAAAAGACCAGTGTGGCATCTGGGTGCTGCAAAATACACCCATCTCAGCTTGTCATTTATCTAGGATTGAGTCCTAACATCTTGTTTTTCTAAAAAACAAACAAATTAAAAACAAATTGAAAAAATTAGAATTTTGACTTGTTTACAAAGCTTGAATACCTGTTTCAAAAATGTTAATGTCTTAAAATATGTCAGACTACTGCATTAATGTCAAGTATGAAGGATCCAAGTGCATGCATTTACTTTACTGTTTAGCTCTTTTCTTTTTTTGGTCTTTGTGCACATTTCGTTATTTAACTCCTATTTTCTATGTGCAACATTTCCAGTTTTCCTCCTGCTTGTGTGTGATAATGAGATGGGTGTGACCATGAATGTTCTGGTCAGTGATTGGTCCTGGATTTGTGTGCTTATGTGTGTGTATCATCAATGGAGCAATCGAGAGGGCAAGCAGTGGGTTACCATCTTGGAATAATGCGTTGAACGTTCCCAAATGAAAATAATGTTCTTACTATTCCACCATTATGGTCTGAATGCAGTATCCCTTTATACACTCTTTTAACAGTAACTAAAGCATTTTAGCCTGCACACTTATGCTAAAAACTTTAGGTAGCTAGCACTACCGAGACACCATGCTTATATTATTAAAACATTATCTTCATCTTTAATTGAATGTCTGATAGCCTTTTTTGTCAGTTTCGGGACTCCATACACTGAAGGTCTTGTCAAGATGGACATTTTGCTGTGCAGCAGTGACAAACACGAGGCTCATTTCCCCAAAGTGGAGAGGCATGGCTGAAGTTGTCTGTCCCCTACTGTCCTGCATTTACTGTCTTCAGTGGGTCCCTCTCTGATGCGTGGCTTTAAAGAGCATCAGGGAAACCCATTTCTCTCTTTTTCTGAGTGTGACTGTGTGTTTCCGGGGAATTTATGCATTGAGATGTGCAACACACACCCACACTGAAAACCACACGCGGAGGCGCACCATGTGAATCACATCTGTAAATATGTCCACAAACGCGCCCCCTCTATGCAGTGCAGTAAATACAATAATTGTATTTTTTTGGCTCCATTTTCTCCGGGGTGGTGACAAGTCTTTTTTCCACTCGCATGGTTGAAATGAAATCCAATTATATCTGTAATGGCTCTCCAACTCTTCTTCTCCTTTGAAGGAGTCAGCTTGTTTGAGTCACCACTGTTGGACCCAAATGTGCTCAGTAAATCAGTGATGCGCAATGGCGCAAATGTGCAATGAAGACAGATGTGTGTGTGTGTGTGTGTGTGTGGGTGTGGGTGTGGGTGTGTGTCGGTGGGTGGTTGGGGTCCGTTTTTTTAGGCATCTAATGTTTGGAAGTGACTAAACTCCCATCAAACTTTGTAACTCTTCTGAGTGTGTTGCATCTCACGACGATGGCTGTCTATTTGCATATTTTAATTAAATAGCTGAAATTTAGAATTAATCACTTCCTAAATTTATGGGGTAATTATATGGTATTTGTCCTTGACTTGGCAGCGTCACCCACCCACCCATGAATAAATTCATCATAGTCTTGTGATGGCAGACAAAGTTACGCTGACACCTTGCAAACTTTGTTTCCTCCACTTACCCCTCAATTACCCTCTTTTACTTTCTTTTCTGACACAGTAAATCACATACTGTCACATTGTCTTTGTCATCGGGGCCCCGTGACAATGTGATCACAGTGATATGTGGGTGGAAAGAGCACGGTACAATAAGTACTTGTGTGTGATGGGGTTTCTAAATACTCAGTGCACTTGCTAGAATAAAGGGCCTCTTTGACAAACCGGACATGAGCGGGGTGGCGTTTGTTTCCATGGTACCCCAAAGAAGCTGCTGTGTGCTCAGAGTTGCTGATTGGGCAAAGACAGCGCCACTTGACTGTTTCTTCATTTGTGCAGTAGAATATTCAGACTTATAGCACCGTGAGCTGGGTGACAAACCTGCTAGTTTACCACCTAAGTGCATGACATAGTTTATAGGTTAACACATGACATCATCAATGTCTATGGCCCATTGACACTAGAAAAACAATTGGATAATTGAATTTAATATTATGGAAATATGGTCTATAGTGTTATAATATCTGCTCTAGTGTCATTAAACAATAAGAATGTGGCATGAATGCAGGAACAAGAAAAGATGTAAATGGCACATGAAGTTTGCCAAATTTACAGACAATAATCAAGATGTTCAGATCCCAGATAACTGGCGGAAGATATCTGTACACAATTCCGTATCCAAATAGTGTACAGATGCAATGTAACCACATTGAGTTAGCGCTTCTAATTAAAAATGCAAGCCCAGCAGATGGATATAAACCCATTGTCTTTTCCCTCCCAAAATGAAAACTGGCACCTGTCGTTGTCCATCTGCTTTATTTCCTGTTCTTGTGATTTAATAACAGCTAATAAACAGACACACCCCTTGATGCTGTGGTTAGACTTAGTGCTTTCCATGCTGCACAATCTTTTTAACCTGTTAGGTGGGATTGCAAAGTTGACATTTTGTATGTAGCTTTGTGGGAATGGTGCATTTACACTCAACAAACTTTCGAAATTCAGCTATAATATGTAGGCACATTCAAGAAATCAAGGTTAGTAAAAAGACACAGAAGCTTTTTAATTTTTCTCTTACCAAAAAGAAAAGCAGAGGTCCCATTTTCACCACAGAGTGTTTTAAAAGAACGTATTGGCAGCATCCGAGTTTCTATGATCTGATTATCTCATATATATAATGAGCAAGATTTTCTCCGGGCCTTCCTGGCATTGACAAGACAGCTGGTCTGGCTACATGACATTAAGTCACAGTGTTGTGGCTTTTAGACTCAGACAAGACACAACAATGGCAGAGAGCGTTACACACAAAGCTAAACGTGTGGCACAATACACAGACACATTTTAAAACCCGGGTGAGAATCAGCACTGCATATGTTTCACAGCAGTTTGGCTACATTAAGCCACTGCTTATTCAATACCTTTGCTGTTTCAAAGTAGACGTGATGTGAAAACATAGTGGGAAATACAAGGGGCAAGCGACACCTCTTTCAAGGTGGAAAGCTGCTTAAAGCAGTATTAAGGAATTTTTTCGGCCACATGGGAGCAGTGGGACAGCTGTAAACACATTCGACATTGACATAAAAAGGTGAGATGGTGAATGTGTTCGCAAACAGTTGCCGTTTTACACTTCCAGCAGCCACGGAGCAACACTGGCATTCATTCGGAGTCATGTTGACGAAGGTAAGTCCAATATTTACTCTCCTATATCCTCTTTTTTTGTTCTGCAACAACTGTAGAGGGAAATATTTGGCTCGTTAGCTGCTAAATGCTCCACTGTGTTTGTTAGGTCGTGTCAAACTTTGTCTGTCTGCTGTTTGATGGTGGGCAGGCAGCGTATAGTAGGTTTACCACAACAGCTGGAAATGAGGTTGATGAGAGCTGCGAGACTCAACCAAAACATTGAGATTTTGGCCAGAAGAATGAGCTGAAAGATGCTAAAACGCCCCATAAGGCTTAGGGGAACTACGAGCAACAGCTTTCTTATTACACATGGTCATTTGATACACTGTCAATATACAAATATTGATTAGTTTAGCTTTAGGAGGTTTTAGGAGTCATGAGTTTCTCACATAAAAAAATTGTATGCTAAATGTTAGCATGGCACACGTGAGCGATCTACACATGACATGATAGTTGGCTTGAACATTTGCTTATCTCCCTCAATAAAAAGTGGGTGTATTTCTTTACCACAGGTGCTCCGTGCTCTGTCCCCTGAGGAGGATGGCCTTCAGACCTGCGGCTGTCAGAGTACATTATGATTAGTCATGCTACAGGAAATTAAGAAGCCTGGGTGAGACTGATAAAAGGAGAGGAACTTTTCAGTAGCTGAGGCAGTCGGGGTCAAGGGTCACTTATCGATGTCAGCCTTCTCCCCGCCGTTCCTCTCTGAATACTAATCGTTCACGCGCTGATACAACAATACGATTAGACTTGATTGAAACAGTCCATTAGCATAGACCTGAGCACGATACTGAGAAAACAGCCCTCTCTTCTTGGTAACACGCTGATTCTGTGGCAGTTTTCTTGTGTCAAGAATACAGCTGAATGGCCTTGTCAGTGATCAAGTCTTTAGCAAAATACAGGCCCAGGAAACGTTGTGAATCAGCATCTTGTGTCCGTGGAATAAGCATGTTTTCTGCCATTCACGTACATGTGTCTTGAGCCCAAAGCTGCTACTCTCTTATTGTAACCAGGAACTAGTTATTGATCAGCCTTCACTCCAAGGTTTTGCAAGGGGGGTGATTTTAGGGGGGCACACCAGTTAACCACCTCTCCTCTGGGAGATGGCTAATCATTTGCTGGGGTGCAGTGATGAGAATTCTGACTGTGGTAATCTCTGGATTGAATGGAGATTAACCGCCATGTGGGGTGATGACTCTCCTCTTTGTCTTTTTTGTCTGGATGGGGATCTGCTCTCCTTATCTTATCGCTCTGCCTCATTTCTCCAGGGCAGTTCCTCGCCGTTATCACCACGGCTCCATCTACATGGAAATCAAAGCCTTTGCAGAAGTGGAATACGATTAGGGAGGGGGAGAAAAGTCTAACCTTCCCCCCTCCTCGATTTGTGCTAATAATGCACTGCAGCAAGCTACTGTACGAAGAGCCTGAAAGACAACAAACACTCTGCGTTATTGTGAAGGTGGATGGATGGATGAACAAGGTGGCACAAGAGTGGTGCGTTCATGTGTAACTCATGAAACATTTCATCTGTGAGGCTTCTTTTTGTCTGTGGGCCTTGAAAATGAGGATTAACTATCGCTTCACAGGACACAGCTGCCTGACACTGACCTCCTTTGTTTTTTTAATGACCAAAGAGTAGATGTGTGTGTGTGTGTGTGTGTGTGTGTGTGTGTGTGTGTGTGTGTGTGTGTGTGTGTGTGTGTGTGTGTGTGTGCGTGCGTGTGCGTTTTAGGGGTGGCCGCTAAAGGGGAGAGCGGGTTAAAGCGGGGATTAGAACCCTCACAGCAACCTCACTCCAGAGTAAACAAAAATACATGGTACTGTGTGTGTGTGTGTGTGTGTGTGTGTGTGTGTGTGTGTGTGTGTGTGTGTGTGTGTGTGTGTGTAACTGTATAACATGCCACTGCTGGTGACACCAGACAAAAAGAGGAAGACTGAGTCCATCTGTGAAAGCAGCGGGATTAAGCTGTGCTCGAGCCAAGAGCTACACGTCAATCAACCGCTAAGTGTATGTGCGAATGCGTGTACTTCTGCCAGTGTGTGTGTGTGTGTGTTGTATACACAACTGTACACACACACACACACACAAACAGCTCTTGTCCGGCAGTGGGGGATGGAGGACCCCAACACTGTTGTTTTCATTTGTAATCTGAGGGATGGAGTGAGGCCAGCAATGCATCAATCACACTTGCAGCTGCAACACAACAACAAAAATTAGAAAGAAAAACTTTTTTTTAACGTGACCTCCTTTTACACCAAAGCATGAATCAAATATGACTGACATATTTTTGTAATGTAGAGACTGTAGAGAGCTTTAAAAACAAGAATGTTGACATGTAAGTTGCAACAAAAAAATGTATCATGCTTACTTTTATCTGCCGGAATGTCCCAGACAGTCTCGTGCACGCCCCGACACATGAGTCACCCCCCTCCTACTGGGTGCTGTCTCTTTGAGAAGCTTGTTGTTGCGCTGTTAGGACCCCCGACTGTTCCCCCATAATGCACCAGCACTTCTGCATGGCACCCCGTGGGGGCCAGTCTGAAGCCACTGGTTGAGGCTGCAGCCATTCACAAAGGTCAAGGCTGTAATACAGTAGGTACTGTGTGAGGGGGGAGCTTGACCTGGATGTAGTAGCCCCCCTCTAGGTGGGGGGTCATTATGCCCCCACGTGCCTTGTAACAGGGATTGAAGCTGGCTCGCTCCCCTACACCTTTAACCCCAGGCTGGAGGGGGGAAATTGAAATCAATACGGCCTATGATGAGGCGACTGGAGTGGGACGGGGGTGAGGGAAAAGAGAGAATGGGGGAGAGAGCGTTGGCTTGACGGATGGCTGGTTAAGGGGGGGGGGGGGGCGATCAATTACCCTGATGGATTGCTTTTTGGGGATTTCAGAAAGGAGACGGTTCTCTGCTCCTTTAAGACCTATTGTCCACTGAAGGAGAAGGAATGGACAGGAGACTGGTCCACTGCAGTTTGCATAACATCCTGCAAGGCTGGAATATCAGTCACTTACATCTTTGTTGTAGTGAGAAGTGGCAACTGGTCCCTCCTCCTCATCCCAAGCCTTTATTTTTCAAAAATGTTTAATCTCCCCCACCCTCCCCCAACCATCTCCCTCCACACATTCTCCCTCTAACGGATCCCCTCTCTCTACATTATTCTCTGTGCATTTTAATTTTTTTTTTCTGTCACCGGGGGCCCAGTTTCCCCGCCCACTCTCCTCATTTTCGCCTCTAGAATAGTGGAGCCAAGAAATAGTTAATCTCTCCGGTGGCTGCTATGATTGGCCGCTGTATGCAGCCCTCAGCCTCCTTGAATGAGAAACAGGGGTAACCAGGCAACTTCAGAGCTGGAGAGAAGGGAGAGAGAGAAAAGAGCATAGAGCTTTACGGGATCTTAGAATTGTGGAAGAATTTTGAACATGTAAAAAAGCGAGGCAATGTGATTTCACCTTGTGTGTCCGGGAAATGGAATTAACAAATGGATTTTCTTAAACACGCTCTCTCCTCTCTCTCTCTCTCTCTCTCTCTCTCTCTCTCTCTCGCTCTCTCTCTCATTGGGGGGAAAAATAGAGCGCTCAAATGAAGGGGACACAGATCTGGATTAAAACGCATAAATGGGACACTCCAGAGAAGCATCCGCTAGGAAAAGGTGAGTATGCATCTCAGTTCTGAGCTTCTCTATTAACGTGAGTGTTTAAAACTGTGAAACTACAGAGCTGTTTAAGGATGCGAGGCAGCTCCGCGTCATGTCAAGATTTATGGATAGGATGGGTTGTCCGCTGAATGGAAATGGGTTGCGGAACAGTCCGCTGTGGATGACTGAGAAACAGTCGCATAGGTGATAAAAATGAAAGAAATGAGATCAGAAATGAGCTCGCGAGGAAGATCATCGATGGTGCTTGGTAGATTTGAATGTGGAGTCCTTTAAAGCGCAAACGCCGGTCGCCTGTCAAATAACCCGCTGTCCCATATGGAATTGCGCACAAATTAGAAATGGACATCTTGTTTTGAAATGATCTCGATTCATGACTTCCATACTTAGGCCTAGGTTATGTTGCTTCATAAGATGTCAAGTATCAGGAGAAGCTGTGCCCCCCTCCCTCCACTAATATTCAAATGAAGAGATGTCCTGCTGCAACAGCAGTAAGTCATCTTCCAACGACTGCGTGTTAACCGGCTCTGATGCTGATTGAGTGAATGATGACGCATATGTTGATAAATGTATTGATCGCTGCACAGGAAGAAATAGAAAATGCTCAGCGGGCTGCATTCGGGGATGAGTACCTGTGGAGGGATGGTTGGATGGGAGCGCGCAGCGCAGCGCACCGGTCTGACCGGCTGCGCCTGAGCCGGAGTCTGCCTGAAATCAGTGCATATACTGTAGGCCTGTAGAAGAGTGAGTCCTCCGGTCTTCATTCACGTTCATTGATCATTGTTGGTGGTGGTGTGTGTGTGTGTGTGTGTGTGTGTGTGTGTGTGTGTGTGTTAGGGGTGGGGGGGGGGGGGGACGTCTAAAATGCGTCAGGGCGTGCAGTTGCGCCCACATTTGGATTTTCCCGATGAGCGATGGATGGATATTAACCAATGATTTTCTCTTTTTTGCATAGAATACAGTTGGATTAATCTTTTTACAGTCTGTTATGATTTTTGGTTCTATATGTAACCATGTTGGCGTTATGAAACTACAAGGAGCCAATCAGAACTGCAGCTATATATAAGTATTCATAATTATGACTAATTTTATCCTATTTCAGTCTTGTTTTCTTAGTAAATATGAGAAATAAGAGTCATGCTTTGCGAAATACTTGTAAGATTAATCTTGGACCATTAAGTAATCTTCATGAGGGGCTACTAGTGGAGTGTTTAGCCCATAGAAATAGAGTGAGTGTAATACATTTCATTTCTATGGTTTAACAGGAGGGCAAAGAAGTGATAGTCCCCCCCCTACTTTCACTTTCATCTATATATTTATGGCTATTTAAGACCACTCTTGCAGGACACGGCCCCCCCCTCATATTATTTAAGTATCTATTTATGTTTTTAGCTCTTTGATTTTAGGTTGTTGTGTTGTAATTGTTTGAGCTTGTATTGCAAGACAAATTTCTGTGTACACGGACAATAAAGTGCTTATTGTCTGAATCTCAATGATTCTCAAACCCCCTTGGGTAAAGCTGAAAATATGCCAACATGACCAGTTCAAATAGACCATATGTCTGTCATGACGTTCTGTGTTTTCTGCTTGAGTGCTCATGTAAGAGCAGGCCTAGATGGAAAATGGCATTGACTATTGCTGTGGAAAAGCAGTAAAACATAAAGCTGCTGGGTGAAATAATGTGGTTCGCTTATCTTGTTGGCTCAAATGACCAAAAGTCGTGTTTATGTTGGGGCTCGGCACGATGTAAGCAAAGGTCGGCGTTAGCGTTTTGACATTGGTGCCAAAGTTCATCGGCGACTTCTGCCAATCGACCAAACTGCCTCTAGTAATCTCCTTACAGAGGATGTTCTGCAACAGATCCTAAGCTGCACTCACTGGCTCGATTGTGGGACACGTGTTCACACAAACACGCACATACACACATACAGTACAGTTTCCAGTTGTCATCTCAAGACAGTTCTTTGCATCCCAGTGTGAGTTGTGGGGCTTAAGATGGAGCTGAACAAAACACTAGAGAGCATTAACTTCTCCAGTAAGAGCTTCTTTGTTGGGTCTCCCAGTGGAATCAAGACACTTAATTTAGCTCCTGACAGCAAACGCAGCGAGTGGATATGTGAGCTATATCTTATCCGATTATGACCATAGTGCCTTTTCCCCTTTTGCAATTATTGTAAAATGGTGAAAGTGGTGTGGTTATTTATTTTTCATGTTATCTCAGCACAATTACAACAAAGCCGGGACACATTTTGTGCTGGTTGTTGTTTTGCACTCCTGAAATCCGTTGGGTTGTCTCGCCCATTTGCCTTAGCGTTACCTCTTGCCTTTTGTCTCGCTGAAAAGCCTGTGTGTGTTATCACATTAGTTTTTTCTCTTCATATTGCAGTGGCATTACCTCAACTTGAACTCCCTTAAGATTTCCCAAGTGCTCCAAGATAATGCATCTAACAAACACGGGTTGCGCTGACATCAATGTAGCGTTTCACCATTAGACACACGATTGCCAGAGTGGCCTACATTTTTCATAAAAGTAGCTTTAATGAGCTCGCATGATTGTGTCTGAGTTCTCATTTTGCTGGTGGCCTTATCACATCAGGTCTACTCATCATTAATGAAGACTTGGCCCCTGGCCGAGGCAGGTCAGAGGTGATCTCTGTTGCCTCAGTTGAACCAAAGGGGAAGATTGCTCAGATAGCGGTGCATGTGGGATGTTTGATGATGAACGTGCTCCATTGGGAGTGTAATCTACATGACAGGTGCATATGAAGTTGAGAGTGCAACGGGAGGGTGCTGACAACCATGTGTCAGAAGCAATGACTCAAACTACAAGCTGTAAAAGTAGAAGACAAAGTAACTCAGATCTCCCCCATGAGAAGTTTAAAGAAATAGTTTGACATTTTGGGAAATACTTTTATTTGCTTTCTTCCCAAGAGTTAGATAATAAGAGCCTTACAAAAACAGTTTGCTGTTTTATGGTGGTTATGTGCCGGATTATTTCTTGGCTACTTCCTGGAGTCTCTGCTGGTTGCCTTGTAACTTGTCCTGGCCAATAAATAATCTGGCACATAACCTCGTAAAACAGTCGGTTTTTAGACTTTAGTTTTTGATAAGATTAAACAAATGAGATATAAAGTGTTAATCAGTGAGCTTTAGAGGTGCTGCTAGGCAGATTTTGTTACCTTTTGAAGAGAGCCGGGCTAGGTGTTTTCCCCTGTTTCCAGATTTATGCTAAGCTAACCATCCGTTTGCTCCAGCTCCATATTTAGCGCAACATCGTGACAGTGGTATTAATGTTCTCCTATAACTCTCAGCAATAAAGTGAATATCTCCCAACATATATTTTCTCCAGGAGAATCATCCTGCGAGGAATAAAGGAGTTTAGCGTGGACAGACCTCACACAGAGCAATGTAATGAAAACAGTGCTCACTTATTACTCTCTCTCTCTCACTGACTGTACAACATGTTTAAATGAGCATTTCCTTTCCAATATGTTTGGGCTGGACCTGTTTCAGTAATAAAATTGGAAAGAGGCCCACACTTTTAAAACTGAATAGAGCCCCTACAGATGAGACGATATTATCTTATACATTAAACTAACTTTTTTTCCCACATTACAGTATAATCAGGCTGTAAATCGCAACTCTATTTCCGTTCATATCTGGCTATGAATTCATCACATTATTTCCCATATCCATTTAGACATGCAAGTAAAATGGGACCATTCTATTTACAAAAGCATCAAACCCAATCAAGGTAAACTTCAGTTATTAGTATTAAATGATATGTTGAAATGAGAACAAACAATGAGAAAAGTGTAAGTTATCTGAGGAATTATAATAATTATTGCTATAGGCAGTCAAAGCTTAATGAATGTTTTCATCAATTCATATGCCCTTTAGTCAATTGCAGATATATATGTAAATTCTGCAAAAACAGCAGTCAGGCACCACTGACTACAAGTGTTTTCCCCTATTGCACTGACCCTATTGAGCTTACAATGAGGCTGCGACCCCACCACTATAGAGAGTGTTACTGGAATCAAATGGGCCAGTGAATTGCCAGCCCATCACACAATTATTTCCATTGTGTGGAGCCTGGTAGCTAGTAATCCTTGTGCCTTGACCTGTAACATCTGGTGATGGAGTGAAGTGTTCAGTGGGAAGCCGGCAGTGTCGGCCTGCCTCCCATGTTCAACCGGAGCAGCCGTCACTGCCCACTTCACTTCCAGAGGACTGGGCATCTTCAATGCATCAATGACACCAGCCATCACAAGGGACATGTAGCATGCCAAACCAGTGATTCATTAGGACTCAATTAGCTGGGAGGCATGGGGCGCCCCGCCATATGCCTCACGGTTCTGCGGCAATCTGTACCCACTCCCTACTACTGTACTCTCAACTGTCTTTGGCACTGTACAGTCTGTACATGTGTGTTTTGCATCAGTGCTGTACAGTACCAGCACAGGGTGGCAGTCTTCTCCTTTTCACAGAGCTGTCTTCTTTGTACTATTAAAACAAGTCAGTGGTGGAGATTTAGCAGCTCTGTCTCTAGCCACCCAGCTTCCAAAGTGGAAATGAGTCACAATGACCTTCAGCTCAACTCATGTTGCGCCAATTGGCTCCGTATGAAATGTTCATCCATCTACTGAAGTATGAGGCTGTGGAGCTCCAGATACTGTAAATCTTAGGAGGTAAGAAAGCCCCCGCTCAATATCGACTTCGCCTCGCTTGCCAAGAGGCGGCGTGTGCTGCCGACAAGATCTATCCGCCCTCAAATCTAGTTTGTCTTCTTATCTGTGCCAAGGTAAAGGACCCCCTTACCCCATCTTCTGGGCCCCCACCACCTAATCAAACTCTTCCACAACCCAAAATGAATGAAATTAGATTAGAGCAGAGAGCAGTCTCAAAGAGAAGAAGGGCAATTAACACGCCAAGCTCCAGATATGTGATGTGATATGATGTGGCATATACGCTCTGCCCATATGTGTAAACTGGCATATGATATGGATGTGGTAATGGACATTTACACATTTCTTTAAAGGTCAATATTGCTCATTTTCTATCAAGAACTTTGAAGAACATAAATAAAACTTAAATGACATACCTCCAACCTGTATTATCGCTATAGCTATCTACCAAAAACTAACAGGTCAAGTGCATTTGTATAGTCCATAATAGGATGGCTTGGCTGGTCATCCCAATTCCTATTTGAGTGGATAAATGTAATGTCTATCTGCCACGAGTGCAGGATGAGTCATCAAAAACATTGAACCGTTAAACAGGAATCTAAAAGGAAAAACAAAAAATCACATATGTGTCATGTACAGAGATAATTAACGCAGGGACATAGGATAAAAACCTACATGAAACTGAAGCTAAAGAAACTAATTCTGAAACTAAGAATGATAATTATTTTAGCAACTTTTCAAAGCAATCTACAATTTACTTTTATTTTACTTTTTATATATTAATATTGAATTTAAAAATATATATATATATATATATATATATATATATATATATATATATATATATATATTACTGCAAAAATGCTGGATGCCTCTATAATTTAATTATGGCCAGGGAGATATCTCATATCAGCTGATGACAACATGCCTGGCAGACAATCATTGAATTCTTAATATCTGCCTGATACATTATGTAAAGGCCTGATATCCATGGCCTATATTTGACTAAATATATATATTAACCTAGGATTGGTTCATGTTTATATTTTGCCAATAGCAGCAAAAACTACAGAAGTCATAAAGCAAACGATCAACCAAAAAAAGCTGTTTTTCAATTTGGGTCAGTTTCAATTCAATGTGAGTTGTTTTGAGGGTGTGACTTCAAGAAAGGAAAAAAAAAAGCAAAGCATGTTTTTGCAAATTAAAAGCGTAACTTTTCAATAATGCCAGGAGCACGAGAGGAGCCAAAGAAAGGAAATTGAGTCAAGTTGGAGCAGCTCTGCCCCAGTTGTAGGCACGTGAGCCACCCAACTGCACTCCTCCAGCGTTTTCACCGCATTACCCAGAAATGCTACATTTGTGTGACCCAATTTGTCAGCCTCTCCTCCCCATTCATCTGCTCTCACAGATGCACTACAGGAGGCTCCATAAGCAGCAGAGCATTCATCACCTTGGAGTAGTGAGGTCCTTCCGGTTTCATCCCGTCAGCCCCTTCTACAACCCTATTCCCCACAGGCGGGACAGCGGCTCCATATGTGGCTGATGATTATAATAGTGTGGCGGGCTGGCTGCAGCAGGCACTACAGTAGCTGAGATGCATTTGTGCGTGCACTATGTGTTTGTGTTCTATAAAATATGTAATCAAATATAAGCTTAGCAGGGTTTTTCTTCCACTGACAGTCCATTTAAATATTGTATCTGCCACATCTCCTTACTGCAGTGCTTTTTCAAACCCCTGGAGGTAATTGAGATGTTTAGTTCAGCCTAGAGGAGCTATCAGACTCAATTCTCATGTGATTTCATATCGCCTGATTCATGTTTTTCTTATTGAGCACAGCGCATTCCCCCTGTTTGGATCATTTACAGTTGTGAGTGATCAAACATTAAATGACATCAAAAGTTTCTTTAATGAAACTTTTAAAAGAGGTGTTGATTTAATTTCACGGTCATTTTGGAGGCTGACGACAGTCTTTGTGGTGTTTCTGAATATTTAGTCTCCAGTTATTGATCCAAAAGAAAGAAAGTCCTGACGGAGTAATGCAAAACAATTTAACAGTACCACACACCGTAACCTCCAAAATAACTATACAGTTGAATCAACACCTCATAAACTTTATGGCGGTAGGATTTATTGCAGGACTGCATTGTATTATATTAGACATCCTTTGTGTACCATATAAACTGGCAACTGAGCGTATAATAAATTGGATTAAGCCAGTAGGTTGTCTGTTGGCATCACTTTCATGTGGCCAACATGGAACATGAAGGTGAAAGGAAGCAGAACAGTCCATTATCTTTGACTATTTAATGCATCTTCCAGTTAGTTTAGTAGCATTTGCTGAAATCCAAACAACATCTTCTGGATACTCACACCTAAAGTCATCTCACCTGTCTCCTAAACATGACGTTCATATACTTCTAATTGCACACAGCAGATACATTTTGAGAGAAAATGCATGACACCATTTTGTTTAATAAACATAATAAGGAAACATTTACAACACGTTTTAATGACTGCATTTACCAAATCAGATCTGTAATAAGTCTGAAAAATATTCATGAACTGCGTTAAGTTAAGGGAAATATTGTGAAAGTAGTTAAATATTGAATTAATTTGCAGCACAAGACACCATGGCCTTTCTCTAACCTTGACCAAAGTGCTTTAGTTTGCTAACGCAACTTGTGTGCGCTACAAAACCATGACACTTCCTTTGGAAAAACGTTGCCACTGAACATAATCCAGGCAGCCCTCATAACGTATTCAACAAAACAAATTAGTAAATGTAATTTCTAGGAGATAGACCTGCTCATCCACTCGCTGATAATTTTTGTTAATTAGGAGAGCAGCAACACCTGTTAAATACGACTTGTCTAGAAAAATAAATCAAACAGAAGAAATAATAATGCCTGAGCAGGACTAGATTAACCTGTTAGGGGGAGCCCGCGGCAAAAATAAGCTCCTGTTGAGCATTTCACTTTTGTTCAGGAATATTCACCATAAGCACAATAAAAACTGAAATAATGAAGTCCATAAAACTAGATTTCTCCCTGTTATTTCAGTTTATATTATTGTACATTGTCACACTGTGAACCTGGATCCTTCAGGTCCCCTGAAGGTCTGGGGCCCTGCTGCAGTTGCTTGCTTTGACCGAAAATCCTGCCATATGAGTTATGAGTCATAACCAACTCTAAAGGGAGCTGACCCTATTAGATTGACCTTAATGGAAAAAAAAAATTGTACATTTCTAGATATGGTTTGCTAATGCATCATTATTATCCTTCATTTGTTCATATTATTATTAGCTAAAGGGTGGCAGAAGACCATATTTAACTCAGTGCCAATCAACTGCTGACATTGGATTTTTTTCAAAATGTCTGCCCAGGCTGAGTAATTGCAGTTGCTCTAATTTGTAACTTTGTACCTTTTTTTTTTAATTAAACGGAAATCTCTGTTGTAGTGATGCCTGCAGGGAAGAAATTCTGTAGTTTGGATGTGAAGCTGCGCAAGGCGACAAGCATCTGGCACAGCAACAGCGGTCAGCATGACGTCTTTTGAACGAGACCCTTTAGATCGCTTCTCATCAGAGCGTCACAGTTGGAGGCTACCCTTATGTTTTGCTCTAATCAGCCATCCACAGTCATATTCAAAAGGCTTCACTCAGGCTTGTACCGGGCCTATGCTCTGAGTTTATACAAAACAACAGGAGCGACTGAGGAAGCAGCGCCTCAGAGAGACAACAGTGACACTGCTTGTGTGTGTACGCGATCTGTGCGAGATCTTGACCTTGCGATGCCATTGCAATGAGAGGCAGTCAAATATTTCACTTATCATTAGCAGCATGATTAGTTGCCAATGGGCTGTGCCTGGCACGGTTTAATCCTCCGAGTCTCAGGAGTGCGATAACATATGAGATGACAACAGTTTCACACCCGGTTTCACGCCTCCCGTGGTTCCATACGTCGCAGCAGCCTAATCACTCATGAGAGATTAATGAGAGACGTTGAGGTGTGGTGGGAGATTCACTAATTACACCCGCACATACTGTGTTGTAGTCAGGGGAATATAGAGTTTGTGTGTGTGTGTGTGTGTGTGTGTGTGTGTGTGTCTGAGCTTCTTTTAAAGTACAGTGTTACGAGCTACCTGTTACTTCGCATTGGGAGAAGTTGAGCTTCAACAAAGGTGCCCTCAAGAGAAAAGAAGAAAGTACGTTGTGGATATGATGATGTCTACAGTACAGCTGCAAAACCAAAATCACATCACAGCAAAATACCTCTAATTGGGAGGTTAACAAGAGTTGCAGTTTAATTTATTTGGAGAATTTTTTTTTTTTTTATATCTGTGCTTTGTAGAGCTCCTACAGCTGCCTGTAAGAAATTAGTAGAGTCATGAAAGTATACCAAATTAACCCATCTGCGTTATCACAGCAAGAAGCGTTACACGTGCTAACTCTCCTTTGTTTTAAACGTCAGTCACTCCTATATTTATTCAAATCCAAACCAACTGTGGAGTTTTCATAGGGGAAGAAAAGATAGATGGGGGATTATATTTCCTTTAGGATTTGGTAGAGACCCAAACAGCTAAAAGAAGTTTTTCTCAATATTTACTAAATTGCAAATTTGAAATTATGGCAAACAAGTATGTTGACCAAAGTCCTGTTTATCAAACACCCAGCCAATTGCTACTTACTCTACAGTTTACTGTCGGTGAGTAAATGAGCCGGGCACTGGTGGCAGCTTTATGCAACTCAAGGGGAAGCTGAAATAAAATATAAATCTGGGGAGATAAAAAACTCAAAAGCCCCTCCCCTGCTCTACTAAAAGCCTACCCTACCTTTATCAAAAGGAAAAAATACATACCCCTTCAATTTTTTCAAATCCCATCTCTAATCATTTTACAGTCCCTTAGTAGGCTCAGAATGACAACAGCAATTAGGAGCTAGAATCTAAAGTTTGACTTTCGTTAGTCCAAAATATGTCACTCTACTTATTCATTTACATTAAGTGAAACTACTCCTCAACATTATGTCTGTGAGGCATGTCACATCATGACAACATCAATAAGAGAGTGTGACAATAAGTAGAAAAACAAAAAGGTTCCTGTTTTGAAGTGGCTGTCCAGTGCTTTTCTTCAGCTTCATTAATGCGGTCTCCCAGACTGCAGGTAATGTTTTTGTGCTCAGCGGTTTTGATCACAGCAACTTTTATCTCAGCTACACTGGATCTCTGTTGTGTTTGATAGTCATATTGTCTTTCCACAGTGCTGCTAAATCCCATTTGTGTCTTTTGAAACATGAATACAGTCAGGACAACAAACACAAAAACACAAAAACAGTTATTCACAGTCGAGTTTCATAAAGAGGCTGCTTGTGTATCTTAATTATATCCATGACCCGTGCGCAATTAAAGAGGACACCTTTTGGCTATTTATTTAGTTCAAATGGAACACAGAGGGAGGGGAAAAAACCCTAATTGTCTCATTAATTACTCTCTGCATGAAATAATGACCAAACCAAGGTGTCCACAGTTCTTTTGTAACTCACAAAAGAAGGCAGGGGGTGGGGGTGGCAGCAAAATACAACATGCTTCACCCTCTTTTCACAAATAGGCATTATGTTGGAAGAGAGGGAGACAAAGAAAAAGAGGGCAGGGGAGAACAGGGGTGGGAGGGAGAGAAATAAAGAGAAAATGAAAGAGTGAAAAAAAAAAGGCTGTGGAGATTAAAAATGATAAATACAGAGCAAATCGCAAAGAGAGACAGAAGGAGAAAAGATTGGCTGTGAGGTAACATGGTGTTTGTCCAGGCCTTCTGGAGCCTGCCCAGCTCTCTCTCCCACTGAACGTGGTAAATAGCCTGTTACACACTGTTCAGACACTGAGACACAGCACAACAACAAACCAAATCAACAGTGAATTAAAGACTCCTCGGGGAAGCCACTGAGTAACATCAGAGGAGGTGTTTTGGAGAGACACATCAACCAATTAACTGTTCTGAGAGGAGTCCAGGAGTCTCACGCCAGCTACGTTTCCAGACCCCGCTGTATGCGGTGGGTGGAATTCGATGAATAAATAGAGGAAATGTATCTTGTTTTCATGCTATTGTTTACTGTCCCAATAGGGAGCTAGTGACACTTTATTAGCCTGAATATGTCTGTTATAGAGACAGAAGCAGCCTAAGAAATGCAAACTTTCAAAATGAACCCCATTAATATTTGCATCTTGAGACCTCTGCTGTGCAAGCGCAAGTGTATTTGTTCATTTATGTCATGTCTCAGACTTAAAGAGTCACTCACTCATACACGCACGCACGCACGCACATACACGCACGCACACACACACATCATCTCCTCGTTCTTCTTCCTTCTAAATTGGGCACAGTAATCGTGCAGCCGAGCTGGTAAAAAGGATAATGCAGGGGCACTTCTGAGGGCAGTTCCTCACTGTGTAGCTGTGCCCGGCCATGTTGGAGCCACGCCTAACTGGGTGCACAGCTCCAAGGCCTGGACTGACATAAATCTGCGAAGCAAAGCAACTGTGTGGCAACACGTATTTAGTTTACCAGCTGTAGCCGTTGAACCCGAAGCGATGAGACCTCTCTTTTCCTCAGAAAGTAAATGCCCAAACAGAATTTTTTTTAATGTATTCTCCCCCCCCCTCCGCTCGCACCCACGCACACTTGACTGTTCCATCGTCAGAGGCCCTCCATCTTGTCAGAATGAGGTGAACTAATGGGCCGTGGCTGAACAGCCTGAGCTCAGAGGCTATCAGTTCCCCCTGGAAGGCCAGGAAGGCAGAGGAGGAGGAGAAGAAGAAGAAAGGAGAGGTCTTCTTTGGCTGCAATATACAGTATCAGCTTTCCCACGGATAAATCCTTGCAGAAACCAAAAGGAATGGTCGAGTTTATAATACCATGTCAATACAGAGTAGATGTCCCCGTTTCTTCTGCTTCCACTTTATGTAAATTTTATTCAGATCTTTGCTAGCTAAACTAAAGCTTGGTAATTTATACTCAATGCCATGGAATTTGGTACATTTATGTCCTCTTCAGGATGAATTCGAGTCACTACGTAGTACGTTGTAATACTTTAGTTTAACAGGATTTGGTCTTAAACCAGTGACATTACCATTAGTCTCAGCTGCACTTTGTGTTGAATGCTAAATAGCAAATGTTAGCATGCTAACACTTTAAAAATAAGATGGTGAACTTGGTAAACATTATACCTGCTTACAGCAACATCAGTATGTTAGCATTGTCAACATGCTCAGGTTAGCATGTTCATGTTAGCATTTAATTCAAAGCACCGCTGTACCTCACAGAGCTGCCAGCATGGTAGACCCTCAGTCTTGTTACTGACATATTTTCTTACATGACTTTATGTAAGATGATTAACCCACTAATTGATATAGTCAGAATGATAGATTGCAGCGTTACCCCCAAAGATCCATGTCAGTTAACCACTCGCTAGTCAGGAGTCTAATTAGTCCAAAAAAGCAAATTTTCTTAGATTCAAGGGCTATTGGACACAACCTTATTGTTGATTGTGAGAGCTGATGTAGAATAGAATAAAATGTCCGGCCCTGGAAAAATAAACACAACAGTACAGATTAAAGGCTTTAGGTATAGAGAGGATATAGCAGTAGTTGCCATAGGTGACACAAAGTAACACAGCAGGGCTATTCAGAGGAGCTTTGCTCGGCCAGGTTGTGACAGTTGTGTCCCACTCCATAAGCCGGGGGGCATTTTGTAACAAAGATGACCAGCGCGAGGTGCCAAAGCCGGTCTGTCGAACAAACGTTCCTCAAGCCCCAGGCCATGCCAGCCTTGGCTAGGAAGAGACGGAGATGGTCCGGGGGACAGGGGCCTCCCCGCTCCTCAGCAGTCACATGCAAACTGGAGAGCACCGACTGTGCCTTCCGCCGGGACCATAGTGAATGGAGGTGTAATTGGCCATAGCCAGTGATAGATGGCTGTTCAACCTTTGTTACTCATCGGTGGCAGGATGCAGGGAGGCTTGTCTCACAATATGAGGTTGATTGTGCAGTCTATTAAACACCGGTCTCAGGAGGAATTGTGACTTACAAGAATGCTGGAGCTTAAAAAGAATCTCAAGAATGATCTGATTTCAAAATCAACACACAGTGATTGCCCATTATAGTTCTGAGACGGTAAACATGACTGATCACACTTAATTAATCACTTTCATCCATAGAGGCAACTAGGAAGATAGAACTCAATATACTTGTTGTAAATTACAACCCTTTGTCTCTCTGCAACATAAATCTAGATTATAGTTTTATTTCATTGCAACCCAATTATCATATCAAGCAAATTCCCAACTGTATGAATGTGCATTAATTACATAATTTTGAAGAACTGAAAGCAAATACTCCACTCTATAGATTATTTTTAATTATGAAGCAAATTTACAATGTGACTGGTAGAGTGTACATCAACTCGCTGTTTGTAGGCATCTTTCTGATAAAAAGTTCAAAACAACAAAGAAAGAATGTTTTTTTTCTATACTGAAAAAGATTCAGATTACATCTCATCCCAATACACGGAAGCTGCATGACAAGATATATGTACCTGCATGTTGCCCAGAGGGTCTGTATCACCTTTTGTTAAGGTATATCCTGAAAACTCAATGGCTTGCATGATTGATATGCTGAATGTTAAGGAAGAGATAGTTGCCATACATCACATCGCATGCCTGTTTTTGTTCAATAATGCGATTACGCAGTAAAGAGTCTGACGCAAGCAGGAAACAAACATCTCAAGAGGTGATTTGTGAAATGCAGGCAGACAGAGACAAAGACAGCGCCGGGTTGATGGAAGGAAATAAAGAAATGCAAGCAGAAATGAAACAGACTTCCCTCAAGGAAGTTTTCCTTTACACTTGAGAGAGGTAGTACTAAAATGAACAAATTAATAAATAAAGGGTGGCTTTTGTCAAGGGCTTTTGACATCCGTAACAGTTCAGAGTAGCTAGAGAAACCAGTGATGCTCGTTAACTCTGACCCAAATCATAAGAGACACTGGGAGCTGTTAAAACACAGAGCAGATTGGGGAGTCTGGGTGACCTAGATAGCATTGGTTTTGACAAGCAGCCGTACATCACATTAAATCGCTCTTCCGTCTAATACAATGAGGCATATCTCCGTCGTTGGTAATGAAAATTACATTCTGATATGGTTCTTTGTGACATGGAAAATACCTCTCCCATCACTGGCACTCAAAGGCTCTGTCTGAGACATACTTATGGGAAGATTGCCCCTTCGCCTGGACCTGGGTGACATTATCTAACTCTTAAGCACACATGAGTGATGACACAAGAGCTAGCCAGCCATGCACAAGGAGAACCGGTGGTGATGAGGCTACAGCAATGACCTGTTGTTAAAGCTTTAGTGCGTAACTTTTTAATATTAATGAACGTCCGTTACACTCAAGCCATTGCCAAATGAGTTGCTACAAAGCTAATTAAGACTAGATCCGCTCCACACAACTCTCTCTGTATTTCTCAGTATGGCTATGTTCAGAAGATTGTGTTGTCCGGCGTTCCCAGGTTTTGAGATATCTGTCGCTGAGATTTTTGCCACCACCACAATACAGTGGAGGTGAATGGATATCCATGTTTTACATTTAAAAAAATTCAACAGCATCTCTATCCAGTTACTGTGGATAATCCACAAGCCTCACTGTGATATAACCTATGAAGTGCTTTCTTAGGGACTATTGTTTGATAGAAAGTAGTTCCAGTGAAAAGTGCTCACATTGAGGTCTGTGGATTATCCAGATTTAAGGGGGACACTGTTTCTGGAGCATTGTCTCAACCTGGGCAAAAAAGAACAAACATGAGAAGATATGCTTCATGCAATTTGGGTGACCCTTTAACAAGTCATCTTTTTTGTCAGTTCCAGGAAGAATATCAAAATAAAATGACTTTACATTCAAAATGACAGATCACAGTCACATTCTCACCACTCACACAGACTCACAATGTCAAACAGGATAATGTGTGCCCGGTGCTCGATGTGCAGCAGCTCTTTTCAGGCTGGGGTAGGCTGAAGGCCTTCTTTCTCCAACAATGGCCCATCACCATGCCAACAGAAGCGGTGCCAGCCGCGGTGCCAGCTTGGCACGGACCCCGTGTTAGCAGTAGATGATTCAAGGGCATTAAAGCACAATGTGGGGGTTCCAGTTTATAGACGGCTGTGCCAGAATTTTGAAACAGCCATTCAACGCTCTCTGCTACTTCCCCTCCTCTCGTGCCGTTGGTCGGAGCTGTGAGCATTAACAATCCATCTTCTGAAAATTTGCATTGCATGCACAGAAGCACCAGTTATGCTTTAATGTTCTATATTTACTCACAAGCTGTACATAAAACAAGAGTGTCAAATATTTTGCCACAGGTCTCCTCCAAGGGTGGGCACTGAACAGCATGCATTTGCTGCGCTCTAATTAAGGATTGATGATCCAAAAGAGATAATAACATCTTTGTTGATTTGTTAAATTGGTGCCTGCCATTTCGTTTTTTAAATTAATGTTGTAATGAGTGATCAAGGGGCATATTTATTTTTTATTTTGAACCGCTTCCAGCTTAACATTAACTGTCATCCCTGTCTCCTCACCTTGCAGTGCTCGGAGCAAGTGACTGTGATGGGCTGTCGGACTGCATCTGAAGTACTCTACCAAAGAATAATATCCACTCCTGACCTACTCTGAAGAACAATATTTGATTCGATCAATGTTACAGTCTCCCCCGGAGGGAATTACTCCTGAGTAATAGGTGGACCCTCAGAAAAGAGCAACAGTGGACCATGTGATACTTGACCTTCAAAGAGAGAACTCGGGTAACTCCAGGAGATGTCAAATCTGAGCTGAGGCTGCTCTCGAGAGGAACACCCAGCTCATAATTCAATCATCTTTTCATGTGTTGCTCAGCAATACTGAAACATCATGGGCCATCAGTGACAGAGCGTAGTTATCAATGCTGGATCTTCATTTATTGAGGAGTACCGGACATCTCATCATGGATTTGAATGAGATTTTCTTCACCAAAGTGCGACTGTAAGAAAGACTGGAGTGTGGGGGAACTGGACACTGGGGGTTGGGAGGATTAGCTAGTGGGCTGCTAACCCATGGTGGATCTGCTGTGAGCAGGATAAGGGACTCAGCAGTGGAGGATGTCAGCGGAGGCCGAGCTCCAGCCGGGTGTCAAAACCAGCCAGCGAAGGGAGTCCAGGAGGATCAAAGGTACGTGAGATGCTAAAAAACAAACCAATCTAATCTCTGCCACGGTAATGCATTAGTACAACAATTCTGTAATTCTGTAATGTAGCTGCATGTAAAAAAAAAGAAAGTTGTTGAAGAGAAAGTAAACGAAAGCAGCAGAAGCAAGTAGAAAAGGGAATCAGGACAAAATGGAAAAGTGGTAGCTTTCTCATGTTTGGCAGACAGGGAACTTGACTTTAAGTCATGTTTGGATGGAGTTAAATAATGCTGGACTACATGGAGAGAAGCTTCACTTAGTCCAGCCCACCGAGGGTGCCCTGTCTCATCCCAGGTATCCAGATGTAGTAACAGCTCTTCCGTGTAGCCCCAGGGTTTGGTAGCACCATGATTTAGGTGTCATGGAGAGGGTAATTCACACCCTGTCGCCGTGATGAACAGCATAAGTGATGTAATAGGATGAGGCATTCTCACTGGGAGATTGAAATGGGATTGAATTGGCTGAAAGGAGAAAGAAGAGGGGCTAGAATGTTGGTAGAAAGAATGAGATCCATAGGGAGTGGGAAGGAAGTGAGCAAGAAGAGGATGCTTTCTCGTTTGCCCTCCATCTCTCCATCTCTCCATCCTTTTTTTCTCATTTCTCAATCCATGAATAAAGCCACTTCAGCTAGTCCAGTAAATCTGGCTTCTGCGGGCTGGCTGTAACGAGGCCGTAGGGCCAGGTCCTCTGTGGCTGTTTCACTAGCCCTGTCTTGCTCAGATAAATGGCCAGGCTGGAGGAGGGCCCATTGATTTGAGTTAAGTGGAGGGGGGAGAGCAGAGCGCTGGGCTATTATACACGTGGCCATGCGGCTCATCGGAGGAGGCTATCAGCCCCTGACTTTACCATGTTAATCACGTGCTGCGGGGACCATTGTAACAATCAGCAATGATGCTATTTAGATCCATATAAATGGAAATGGGGCAACATAAATGCATGCAGACTGTTAGGCAGAAAGCTAGCGGTGTTTGTGAGAGGGCTGGGGCCAGGTGAAGGACACTGCTTAGGATCATCTTGTTGGCATGTATTTAGATACACCACTGTTTATGCATATGGATTGGAAGCAACCAAAGGAATTTGTGTGATTTAAAGGATAAGGTTGCCATTATTTTATATTTTCAATATTTCCTGTTAAAAAGACCAACACCAACCATAAATCTGTAAATCTGTTTCTATCTGTTGCACTCAAGCCCATTCACTCCATGGGAAGATATACATCTTTTTTTTAAGGGTCATAAATATCTATATTTTAAATGCTAAATTTCCTTAAAGGTGCTCTAAGTGATGTGACGCGTTTTTTAGGCTACAACATTTTTTGTCACTTACAGCAAACATCTCCTCACTATCCGCTAGCTGCCTGTCCCCTGAACACACTGTAAAAAAAACGGTCTCTGAAGACAGCTCAGTCTCCACAAACGTTAGCACGTAGGCTACTTCCACAATGCGTATTCATGACTCAACCAGCTCGTTCTTGTCGGTTAGTGGCTGGAAGACTGTTTGTTGTGGTTCGTGGGCCAGGTTGGCAGGGTTTGTTTTTGTTTGTTGTTGTTTGTGCAGAATGAGCTGGTTTCAGAGACCGCATTTTTTTACAGTGTGTGTTCAGGGGACAGGCAGCAAGCGGATAGTGAGGAGATGTTTGCTGTATATGACGAAAAATGTTGTAGCCTAAAAAACGCGTCACATCACTTAGAGCACCTTTAAACAGCACGGAACTGTAGGTTTTAGCAAACGTTACTCAAACAAGAAGGCTGAAGTTCATTTAACAGTGTTGGGCAAGTAATAAGAAAGAAAAGTGGAGTGGACTGAAGTCTTGTCAACAGGGCAAGGCTAGCTGCTTCTCCAGTCTTAATGCTAATTTAAGCTAGCTAACACTCTCCAGCCTTTAGCTTTATATTTAACACACAAATACAGGAGCAGTCTTCTCGCCAGCCAAGAAAGCTAATTTTACAAAAGTATTTTAAGTGTGTAGTAATAGAAAATGATTGATGATTGATAAATGACACATATGCGAGACATGTTTTTGCCATCCTAGGAAACGCAAATTTGCCTCCGGGGGCTGCTTGCATCGCTCTAAAAGTCCAGTGAAGCCGCAGGGTTTGTATGAACCCTGGAGGGTGTATACCACTGTACCACTGGCTAGCTAGCAACTATAAAATGAAGATACAACACTTAAATAAATAAAAAAAACAAAAAAAACTGTGGAGTTACTGGAAGGCATGTTCCTCATCTTTTGGTGGAGGCTAGCCGCCCACACCTCCAGCCCCTGAGCCAAGCCAACACGTACTTGACCCGTCTCTTCCCAAATAATGTCGTAAGTAGCCTGTTACTGGAATTAGTAACTGTTATGTCATTGTAAACTTTGATCTCTAATGCTATTTGTTAGTGAAACATTTAATTACATTATTGTAATATGTTTCGTATATGTTAAGTACGTTATTGCCCAATTCTGGTTTTTGTTGTCTACACAGATGCTTTTTAGCAGGATACATCTATTGTTGGTTTTTGTCTTTCTATGGAATTTGTTAATAATAAGGACAATCTAGAATATGTCCATGATATTTTCCTTATCATGTCATGGGCATGCTGCTTATTTTGTTTGCTTATTTAGTCATAATTCACTTAAATAACATATTCCAGAGGACAACAGAACATTTAGGGTGATACTGGAAATACTAGCTACATTGTGTTTTGTTTTTGGGATGTCATTCCTTTTTAAAAACTGTTTGGACTAATCTCACAGCAGCAAACTCTGACTGCCATGGTACAGCCAAAGCTCCCATCTATCCATCAACAGAATTGCTTTACATCCGTGGCTTTGCTCTATCTCCATAGCAACTGTTGCTCTCCCACTGTAATCTGTGCGCAAAAATAAGGATTCATTTTTAAAAAGAGAGACCAGGAATAGAGGACAGAAAGACATTGAGAGAGGAGGAGAAGGAGCCAGCAAACACAGAGGAAAGACAGAGGAAGGCAAAGAAAATGAAATCAGCAATCACCTCTCATACTGGATGTATGACATTGGAAAGATTGTAAGAAGCAATACAAATAGTAACCATTTCACCCTATTCAAACACTATTTCCTACATTTGACCAAATAATTTGCTGGTACGCTTATCTGACTGTTAATCCCACTGCTTCACCATAAGTGTGATAACAGCATTATTGTGGAGCCCCTATAGCTAAAGAATGATCTCGCCCATCACCGCCCAGCACACATCAATACCTGTGTGTATCTCTACAGCAATTCAATGGTCTGTCCACTGCATTGACGATGTGCACAATGCCCCTCATTAATTCTGTAACTGCTTTAATGATCATTCAATAAACCAAAACATGCTCCGTTCTTTAATGCCAAAGTTGGTGGAGGAATTTTGACATCAGTGTTGGGTTGGATGAGGGAATGTGTGCTGCTGTAAATGTTTGTAAGTGTGTATCTGTGTGTTTGCTGAGGCTTATGGAAGTTATTTTGTGCACATGGGGGAGGCAGATGGCAGGGACAGATTTGCCTTCCTCAGACATCCATTCTCTTTACTGCTGCTTAAAGGCATCAGCCCCCTGCGCTGATAGGACATACCTAGTGTTTTCATTTTAGGGACGTAACATTTCCTGTGCAGAGTGCACAAAATAATGGTTAACATTGTATATCGCATGTAGGTGAACACATGACTGAGTAGGCATCGCCATACACTCTCATTATAGCTCAATGCATTGCGTGTGTGGCCTTGTTGCAGACAGGGATATTGACAAGAGGAGACAGGCAGACACATATACACACTCAGAAAGGTTCAAAGGTTAAGCTGCCTCGATGCCCAGATCCCCAACAAAAAGTTTAATGTTGCCAAGTCTTTATATCTGGAGGGGCACTTCTGACTCTCCATCTGTTGCCATCTGTCCCTTCACTGTCCCCATTCTAGTGTGGCAAGGAGGAGGATGCAACACTGTGATCAGAGACAAACCCTGAAACAGTACGGAGCACGAGGAACAGTAATTGTTCTCTCCATGGTGCTGGTGCTGGGCCTGTGTGTCAGGTGGGTGATAGTAGCGTTTGATTTGAGGCCCTTGGATGTCCTGGTTGTTAAATCTTTGCTACATTTCTGAAGATTTGTCTAATTATGGCATTTGTTATATCGTTGGAAAAAGTAGGGCAACAGGGAGAAGGATGTGACAATGGTCCAAGGCTGGATTCTGACCTAGGACGCATGCATCTCTCAGACCACCAGGACTCCCAAATGGCAGGCATGTTGTCCCATGTGTAGGATACACTTAGACGCAGACTATGCTTTAGGCAGCCCTCTGTCAGACAAATTATGAGCATCAGGCTTATGGGCCAGAAATATTGTGATGACCATTCAACCTTGGGTAATTGTAAAGCCAGAAAGCCAGAGGAATATGTGTTACCCTCCCTCACACACACCTTCACCTCCTTCTCTCTTCTCCTTTCTTACAGTGTGTAACAACATGAAACAGCATGCCTCGCAGCTCTTTAGTTTTCAAATACAGCACACTCGCTCGCCTCAATCTGAACCCAGAGCACGTATTGTACGAGGTATGCCACTGTGTCAAGACTCTCATTCGGTATGCAAGGCCTACTTTTTCTGAGGATCTGTGCATAAACCTCTAAATCTCTCCTGAAGTGTTATTAGGGGAAATGGCACGCTGTATGTAAAGAAACAAAATGGCACAGAACATCTGGTGAAAGCTCATCTGAGAGAGCTGCACTGAATTGGACCGATCGTGTTTAAAATGCAACTGGAGCAGCATGCATTTTACATTACATTACATTAGTGTATGAGTCAGTAAAATCTGGATGGAATACATAATACTGTATGAATAGGCTCCATTCAGTGTATGAGGGATGGTTTGAATAAGGTACAGCAATCATTACCGTAGGAGTCCGCCCTCACTTGTATCTGTCCTGCAAGCTTTAAGCAACAGCATATACAAAGCAATGTATACTTGTCTTTTTAGTGAGTCTGTCATCAAAGCAGGAATGTTAATTTCTCTACATGGCTTCTGTGTGCATGCGAGGCTGCGTCTGGTTATTGTTTAAAGAGACACAGAGTGGCTGACTGGCTGTATATCACACTCATTATCCTCTGGCTTAGAAACAAGTCTGAAATAAACCCAGATTTGACATTCACTTACTTAGAGACTTTAATGACTATAACCGTTGTCAAGCCCCCCCCCTCCCCTTTAGAGAATTGTGCCCCATTAGTGAGAGGGTGAGAGGGTGTGCATAGCCAAAACAAGTGCATTTATTTTCCCTCCATTTGGGTTTTCTTTGGAAATTCACGGAATATGTTGTATCTTGAGTTGCGATGATGTGAAGATGTGAGGAGGAGGAAATTTGCTTGACACTGTACTTGATCATAAAGGTTTTATTAAATCAAGTTTTCAGCATCAATAACGAGTCCTGCAGAAGTACAAAGCCAATGAACATACTCTGCCTCTTGCTCTAAAAACCATAGCTTATATTGGGTATGTTTAGGTAACATGTTAGATAACATAGGAACATGCAAGTTCACGCCACCGAGTTTAATCATTAAACCACTGCACTGCTACACTTTCTCATGAGGACTAAGCTTATTTGAGCTTTATACAGACTTTAAACTTATAGGGCCAGATACCACAAATGGAAGAAGAAATTCCATTTCTTCTAGTGTAGTTGTAGCATGGATGGCACTACTGTGTGTTTCTGGGTTTGTAATACGGTCTTTCATTGTAGCCTGACAGTCTCTGTTAGGGATATTAAACCTTGTGCTCTTCTTGCACACAGCTTAGCCAGTCATTTCAATGTGCTGTTAACTGATGTACTGTACGGGCTCGTGACCTAGAATTGAGTGAGCAAGGAGCCTGAAAACTGTTTAATTCTCATAGGTGATGGTGACCTTGATTTTGAAATCCTGCTATCTTGTAGTATAAATGTGGCTGTGAGACAGTGTTTTGCGGCTGACAAAAACCCTGCACAGGTTATGAGGGGATGGTTAATACATTGTATACGCACGAGACAGCGCTTGAGGCTCGCACCCTCATAATCAAAACAGTACGATGGCAGAGACACAATGAGAAAGGTGTCAGTGTCAAGGTGGTGTCAGGGCAGCTACAGAGATTGACAGACAGAATAATCAGCAACAGGGATGGGAGGGAGAAGCGACAGGGTGACATTATGAAGCCCGAGGCCAACCAGACACACATTTGGAAATCCCCCCCCCCGTGTCACACCACTATCCCTCCACCCAACATCCATCACCCAGGGAGGGCCTTGTGGATTATGGGTGAGCGCTGGACCGAGATGATTCCTCTCAATAGCAGCAATTCAAGCTGGTTTGTCACCACCAATAGCACCCATGGGAACTGTGGCCGTGGGTGAGGCTTAGGAGTGAGCCCCCCCCGTAACCTTCCACCCAAGCTTTCTGTGTGAATGCCCTGCAATAGATGATGGCAGAGTGTTCTCAATGTTCCAGTTGTTTTCTCATTAAGTCCACCGGCTTTAGCCAACTCCATTTTTAATCTTGAATTCAATTTTCTTTCAATCTTTGCTCGCTGCTGCTAATTTGCAATTCATTTTGCTTTTTTGATTCCATAAATATTTATACCAGATCAGCGCGGACACACACACACACACACACACACACACACACACACACACACACACACACACACACACACACACACACACACACACACACAAGCCTCTGTACCTCAAGCAGGGCATGATACTAAAGTTGTAGGATTCAGTTGAGCTCACATCCTTGTTTCCCGTAATTTCTCGCTTTCATTTTCACTTTCTTATTTCTCGTCCTCTCTCTTTCTCTCCCGCCGCAGGTCAGGACCGCAGTGAGGCGGGGCTTATTAAGCGTTTCCGTGGAGATGGCGTGCGCTACAAGGCCAAGCTGATCGGGATTGATGAGGTGACAGCAGCGCGCGGGGACAAGCTGTGCCAGGACTCCATGATGAAGCTGAAGGTGTGTGTGTCTGTGGGGGACATCATTGAGTCTCTTCACTCATCTCAGTCAGATTTGGAAATGGCATGCTCGGGCATGTCTGTATTGTCTGTTAAATGAGTCATGGGAGCTGTCTTGTCCTGTATGTGACTCACTGAAGCCCCTTAAAGAACTGACCAGACAAACAAAGAAAGTCCAACCATATAATTCTGGAGCTCTTTGTGATGTGGCTACTGTAAGTTTGGTTATATCTTTTGCAAAATGGGAGCAGCTTTGTACTTTATTTTCCCTCTAATAGGCTGCTGTATTTTTAGCATTGCTCAAAGCTCTCCACATTTATTCGCACAGCTTTTTTGACCTTGGAGGCACACTAGCTTCCAATGTTCTATGTTGAGACGCTTAAAGCAGTATATCACTTAAGTAGGAAATTTTCAATGTTTAGTGTGTGACTGCAAGAACACACACCCGCACCCAATTTGTCTGCCTCTTGAATGTCTTCTCATGTCAGTCACAGCCTTCTATTTTTACTACAAAGTCCTTGATGTTATAGCACATATGCAAACTGTGATAATGTTACTCAGCCAATGTTCTTTACAGAATTTTGCAACAAAATTAGTTCAAATTCAGCCCAACAGAAAGTCTGAATACTGGTGATTGTGGATGAAAGGGTTGAGTATTCTTGAACTTATTTTAGTAAAATGCACTGTAAATTAAAATACTGCCTGTCAAGTTTTCTGTTCCTGCACATGCACAGTTTATCGTGATAACAAGTGCAGATTTACCACTTGAAATGTTTTGTCATTTTCAAAATAATGGGTCCTTGATGTCAGACAGCGGTAGACTAAAGCAGGCTTCTTACTTCTTGTCGGCTACCGTCAATTTCATTGGCTGGAATGACGACTGAGGATCGCAGATTTTACCTAAGCTACCTAATTTTGCTAAAATAAGCAGGTCTTAAATGTGCCCTTGATGACTACACAAATTATTATTATAAATAACTGAAGCTAAAGCTAGATGTCCCATGTAAGAAGTATCCTCACCAGTTAATGATCCATGACATGGAAATAAACAGCATTGTTCTCCTAAAATTATACTGTAAGTATGGCAAGGGAACATAATCTGTAAGCCAACAAAATAATGTAGTTTGAAAAGCCCCTGACTTTGGAAGTAATGCAGTTTGGTTACTACTGTTGGTATTAAGCTAGTTAGGCAGACGTGCTAAAGTTAGCAGCTTACGTTAGAGCAGATAAACACACAATTAAAGCAGTCTTGCTGTTGTAATATTAGGCTACAAAAAACATCATTCAAACTTTTTAAATGCCAGATATCACTATTAATAGAGCACACCACTTCAACATATGAAGAAATCCAAAGCTCAACAGACCTGCTGTGCCTAGTTACGGTTGCTAAGTTATGATTAAATAATTGCTGTTCAGGTGTGGGGTTTAGCTAACAGTCAATTATCAATAGAAATGGCATTTCACTGAGAAAATGTGTGTGTCCTCTTCTTAGAAGTTTATTCTGTATCCTCTTAAATGCCAGCTGTGTGTACTGGGTCCAAAGTAAAAGGCAGGAAATACTTCAATCACTCTCTTTGTTGGGAGGGGGTGGGGGTGGGGGCAGCAGCACAAGCATCTTTGCAGTAGGTGGCTATGGGATAAATCCTCCTCCAAAACAGGACGTATACCCATGATTTTTTTAGTATCTTCTCACACACTTTGCTGGTGCTTAAATGTGTGGGAAGCCCCACGAGAAGAGGAGTATAGCTGGAAGGAAAAGCCTCTCATCACCCATATCCATTCCAAAGGATATGTCCATTAAAGGATATGTCCATTAAAACAACTTTTTCCCTGCCTCGATCTGACATTTCAGCAGTGCCCTCCATACGACTCCAGTAGTCACCAAACCACTAGCCAGTTACAGTCAATGGGGCAGTCGATACAGACCTGCTATTATCTGGACAGGGGATAGAGGAGGGGACGGGGGTCTCTATTGAACTGCCTCTCGTTGCCTTGAGGACTAATCCACCAAATGGAGAAGCCGTTTGCTGATTGACAACATCCATCGACTTGCCCGCCCGCCTCTCTCCCACTTACTCTCTACCTCTTCCTTATCCCTGTTGCCTGTTCTGCTCTTTATCCTCCTCTCTTTACCCTTTCCCTCTTTATACCCTCTTTATCCCTTCAGCTCCTCTTTTTCTCATATGAATGTACATTTATGTATGTTAAGATGGACGGATATTTTTCCTTTAACATTTCCCTGCAGAAGCAGAGCTTGATGGTGATTAATGCAACCTATTATGGCTTGGGTTTTAAATATAAGCTGAGCTTTAAAAAAAGAAAGGTGAAGCGGAGGGTAGCTGATTTACAGAAGAGGTCGACCACTCATCATTGTTACGGGGCCTGCAGTTTTGTCAGACGTATTCAGCATAGCGGGCAGGTCTTTCTTCTTCCCTTATCTCTTCTCCTCTTTTGCTTTTTTCCTCTCTTCTCCTGCAGGCTTTGTTCTATTAAAGATATGTCAAGCACACAGGTCGCGTCAAATGGAACACGGTGGAAATGTTAATTGTTTTCTTTATTAGAGTTGAAAATATACGAAAAAAGGGAGCTGATGAGATCCATGTGAAAAACGTACTTCAAAGGCTCTATTGGTTCTTCAGTCAGCACTATGCGAAGTTGTCAGAGTGAGCTGGTCGGTCAGCAGCTCGATCCATTCTGTCAGCAAATCTCACCTTTTTGTTGTTAGCTAGCTCTTGTGTGTGTCACGTTGAAGTGCAGTAAACCTACTTCAAGAAAAGGGAAGAAAAAAAATAGGCCGCAATAATAATAAGACTTGCTGCGCAAGTCGACGTGTGAATTCCTCTGAGAGTGAAGCTTCAAGAAACGGCACATGAAAGAACATTCTGTCCTATCACACCTTATGTAACTCCTATCACCCTACCCCCCCCAATCCCCCCACCCCCCAGATTCTTCCACTGTCACACTCACCTGAGTCGGAAGAGAAGAAGGCTCACTGTCTCTCATGCTGAGCTCATATCCTTTCATCTCCTCATGTCGTTTCCTTTAATCTCCTGCAGGGAATGGCTTCCTCGGCACGTTCCAAAGGGGAGCACAAGCAGAGAGTGTTCTTGACGGTCTCTTTCGGCGGGATCAAGATTTACTGTGAGAGATCAGGGGTGAGTAGCATGTCAGCGAGTGGGCCTCGTGGCAGAGCTACACCGTGAGGCCTCCGCCAGCTGTTGTAACTGTGAACCTACAGTATAGGACATCCAGAGGGCAAACGCCCGCATGGTTCAGTTCACGATTGCCAGGGCCGCCATCTTGTAAGCCTGGCTGGCATGGTTGACATATTAGTACGAATACCTGTGCAGAAGGAAGATGATTCACAAGGTTGTGCTGAAATTAAACAATTCCATCATGGAAATTAGCAAAAATCCAAATTCCTCTCCATATATCAACACAAAATGAGCAGTAATATGCTTTCCCCAGGACAGTTTGCCCTTTTGTTCATACAGATTGAGCTTGACAACATAAAGTTACCGGTCTTGCCTTTGATATTTAACCCTGAGAAAACTGGTTTAACACATACCCTAGGAAGATTAGGGGTTAGCTGCAGGACCTACCAAAGATCACTCAGGCCCTGCCTAGTAACGATAGCCCAGTGAGTGATGTAATGGTGATGCTATAAGACGGGATTTTTCCGCCTCCATCCTGGCTTCCATCCCCCTGGCGGACTCAGAGGCCTGCTGTTCCATTACAGGATGATCGAGGGGCTGGGCTCTCCCCCGTCCTGGGGCGTAGTGTTGGCTAGATAGGCCCACTCTGCTCATCAGCGCTAACCGATAATTAGCACTCCGTTCCACCCCTTAATGATCATTGCCACTAATGCTAATTACACCACAGCTCCACCTCAGCTGTCGTTAGAGCTAAACTGATAATTATGCAACAGCATTTGTCCCGTGGCTGCAGACCCCCAACCCCACCGCCAACCGTCTACTCCCAAAAAAACACCTATCTTTGATTATATCTCTTTTCATTATGACTGGTGGTGATAGTGGCGTGTCTAACGCCTCTAATGAAAAAGAACATTAAGCGTCCCGCCAACACCAACCAGCTCAACGGCTTTTGACAAGCTCATTTGTTCTTTTGGAAATCATGCCCCCTAATGCTCCTCACTTTATTTACTGATTACTGGCGGTAAATAACACTCCACACTTAATATCCCTTTTGAGTTATTATGGGGAATGGGGATCACTCCAGCACAGGCAGCGTCAGCAAGCATTTATATGGAAATACTTTATGCAAAGCTGACATGATTCTCCACTGAATCGAGTAGACTAGTCATATTAGTTTTGTATTTTACATTAATCTGAGATGATACTAGCGACGCTCCCCTCTGAATTATAATATAATATATAATATATAATATTTAAATGAAAGCTCCTCCCAAGTGCCTAAGCTTATCTCTGCTAATAGTGAAGCGGAAAGTGGGTGTGCCTGAGTGACAGCTGAATTACAATCTGTGTGTGTGTGTGTGTGTGTGTGTGTGTGTGTGTGTGTGTGTGTGTGTGTGTGTGTGTGTGTGTTTTCGAATCCTGCTGATATCAAAGATGGAGATACATAAAGAAAAAAATGGACCAAGAGATGTCACCCAATCTGACGGATCAGCACAAAACAAGCATCATGCTACTGGATTACAAGTTATATAGTAGCTGTAGAGTACTTTGTAATAGAGATTTAAATTCACACACTTGGTTTCATTTTGCTCAACAATATGCAAAGATATTTGAATGTTGACCTACTTTTACTGCCAACACAGTGTACAGTACTTTTTACTAGGCAGAAATGAAACGAGATGCTTTTTTGCATCGTTAAGGGTTGCAAGACATACAGTAGATCGTGTGATTACCCTATGTCACCTGGCCCACGTGGTCTTTTCTGTAACACTTTGCATCTCTGCCATGTAGGTGCTCATGCATCACCACTCAGTCCATGAGATCAGCTACATCGCAAAGGACACCAGGGACCACCGGGCCTTTGGCTACGTCTGTGGGAAGGAGGGCCACCACAAGTTTGTGGCCGTCAAGACCGCGCAGTCGGTAGGTGCCACTCTGCTAGAGCTGTTTTTAAGTTATTTTAGGCAAGTCCAAGTCAAATCTCAAGTCCTTGACGGCAGTTCCAAAAAAGTCACAAGACTGTATAAGAAAATTGAATATCAGGTCTTTTTAAATTTCTAAAAGCTGACCATTAACATGGCAAAAGATTTTAAACATTGTCCTTTTAAAGATGTGTTAAAATAAGTGTTTTTAAAAAGATGAGACCAAGTCCATGCAAATTATAGACCAAACAAGAAAACACCCATTTTGATAAAAATTTGAGACTTTAGTGTTTTTGCATTCAAGTCTCCATTAGTCCATGGGCAGTTAAATCCTCATTTTTGTCAAGTTTGACTCAAGCCCATGTCTCAAGCCTACATGTGCACTCATTTGTTCAATCACAAATGTTCAACAACAGCTCAAGAGCTCCGGTGGAGACGTGTGGAATAAACAAACGACGGTTTAATTGAAGATTGCTTGAGTGATTCTCATGAAGGTGATATATAAGTGAATTTCCCCATTGTGGGATAAATAAAGTATTATCTATTATCTAATCTAATCTCATGAACGCCTTGAATTTGAAAATTTGAAAATTTGGGAGGTGCACTTCCAAAACACATTTTTGGCCATAATAAAAGAATGTCTTTGCTATATATATATATATATATATATATATATATATATATATATATATATATATATATATATATATATATATATATATATGCTGGGTTAAAGCATCCACATTTTGCCAAAATATACACTTAATACCTTTTATTAAATGCCTTCAAAGTCTTCACTACATATGTTATATGAGTGTGGACGGGTATAGATGTAAACTGCAACATGACCGGTTTGGCAAGGCATACAACCGCAAGGCGGTAATTCTATTTTCTACTACATTATTTTCAGGTCAGATGTATTTAAAACAATACACTAGTTGATCATATAGATACTAAGTATACAAGCAGATATCATCACTGTGATGAGGTCAGAGCCAAACATCTTCATGTTCTGCATTCATATAATCTATTATATTTGAGTTGGCTGACTAAAATGCCATTGGAATATTTCAATAAATAAAATTCTAAACAGTCATGAAGGTCACGCCCCATAATAAAACATATTCATTAAACTGTTAAGGATAACAGTAAAATCAAGTCTTAGTCACCTCAGAATTCTGTTAAAGGGTTAACTATTTGTTTTCTAATGTTATTATTATTGTTACTATGTTTTTTCTTTATTTGTGCATTTTCTCTCATTTCTTACATCCCTCTTCTTATTTCTACTCCTTCATTTTCCACATCCTCTTCTTCCTCTTCCTTCTCTCGTCCAGGCGGAGCCTCTCATCATTGACCTGCGTGACCTCTTTACGCTCATCTATGACATTAAACAGCGGGAGGAGATGGAGAAGAAGGCCCAGAAGGACAAACAGTGTGAGCAGGCAGTCTACCAGGTAGGACGGCACATTTCTGCTTTTTTTCTTTTCCCATACGGAGGCGAGATCACACATTACAACTCAGGCAGCATTTGATTCACACAACAGAAATCTTAACACTTCCTCTGAAGTGCAGTGCAGACTGTTTGTCTGCACCATTTATTTCTACTGTATGTTGAATATCTAAATATAATGTAAATGCAACAGGTTAAGATGCTTTTTTTTATTGGAGTCAGGTATGTGTGACAGGAAATGCATGCGTTGGTGTCTGTGTGTGTGCGTGTGCGTGTGTGTGTGTGTGTGTGTACCAAATCACTGTTTCATTAAAACGCAACACGCTGTCAGTGTGTAATTATGTTCGCTTGCAGGAAAAGACGGACTGAAATGAATGTATTTGTTTTTCCGTCCTTCCTCCATTTGTTTTCTAATTAGACTTTAAATTGAGCTGCACTGTATTACTGATGAAAAACAAAATGTGTCATCTGTCTTCTGTCCCACCACTGCACAGACCATCCTGGAGGACGAAGTGGACGATCCCGTTTACCAGGTAGGTCCGTAGGCACACCGAGCAGGGACGAAACACTGCTGACCTTGATGCTCTTCTAGCTTCACTGGTGCTGTTTTCACTCTTAAAGTTTGGAATAAGAAAAAAAAAAAAAAACACAACAATGATTCCTTAATTTAAATATCTCCTCCAGTCACTGATCTGCTTGAATTATTGATTCATGATATTCCACCACTCCAGTAATACACAGTAGACCATCCTAGTGGACAGTTTTGTTCAACCATTCAACTCCCATTTGCCAGTGCAGTGTTGTAAAACCATATTTTTAAGTTGATCTGTGTCAATGTTCTGATTTCTTCCAAAGACATGCCCCCCCCCCCCCCTGACTGGTTGTTACCCTTTCCCCTTCTTTTTGCCCTGTGCATTTATTTGGGTGAACATGTTATTTTTTTTGTTTTTTTCGCTGTGTTTGCTCACACTGAATACAGACAACACTAACTCTTACTCTGAATGCTATGTTCAGTGGTATGTCCAACTACCTCCCAGATCACCTCTGTTCTTTGCTCTTGAAGTGTGTTTTTGCATAAAGTCATTCCATTTGCAGCTTTTTCAATTATGTTGATGTTGGTTGACAAAACTCCAGACCAGCCAGAATCTTGTAGCAGTACTTTGACATTTTGGGAAATACACTTATGTAAAAAGACTCATATCTGTGCAGTGAATATATAGCTGGAGCCAGCAGCCAATTAGCCTAGCTTAGCATAAAGACTGGAAACGGGGGGAAAACCCATTAGCTTAGTTCTGTCCAAAAGGTAACACAAACCGCCTAACAGCACCTAAAACAAGCTGCAGTGAGTGTTAACTTGATTTTGATTTAGTTTTAGTCGTTTGACAAAAATGTAAAGAGTTTTTGTCCAATTTTAGTCATTTGGTTTTAGTTAGTCTTTTAGTCTCATTTTTGTCATGTTTTGTTTTTATTTTTATGTCTTGTAATTATTTGAGGCTACAGCTATCGCCATCTTTGTTGTGTACAGTTAACGTGGTTACAGGTGTCGTTCTCATCTATCAAGTTAGTGGTAGTCTATATCAACAACGTTCTTATTTACAGGATTGTCCCGTGCTGCCGGAGGTTCCGCCTAATGAACCGTTTGGCTGTTTACACACACAGGGTCCATGTTACTCTGGTCTGCAGTAACACAAACAGACTGATTCTCCTCAGTTAATCTCGTTATCATTTCTAAACTCTGACTGTTTGAACAGAACAGCTCACTCTCTCTTGTTCCTGCTCACCTACAATTAGCATTAGCATTAGCATTAGCGGTGCTAGCTGTACTCTCCACTATAGAGCAACTGATCGTTCAGAAGCTGGATTAACTCACTTGTTCATTATAGTACTGTTCATTGTCTGTGTTCAGTTTGAGAAAAGAAGCTAAACATCGGATAACATAGCGTTATTTCTTTCGCGAAGATCTAGAGGAAGATTTAGATGGTTGACTGCCGACATGAATCCTACTTATTCCTTTCAAAATTAAAGATAGCTGACTGAAAATAATGTTAGCCTTGTTACATCTACATCCACAGCACTTTATAATGTTACACTAACTTACCTTTTTTTTTTTTTTTTTTTTTTTACAAACATCAGTGTGCTGCTAGCATATTTTCGTAGTTTGTCCCAACATTTCTTTTTGCTGCTTCTTGGTAATTCTGAGTGGATTGTAAAATAATAAAGTCCATAAATAACATTGGATAACATTTCTGACAGAGACCTAACGTTACTGAATGAAAGACTTCTTATGGCTATTGCAACAGGTCAAACAGCTCAACAAGAGATATTTTTAGGCGGTGGAGCATACTGTTACTTATTCGGAGATATGTGTGTATAATTCGGCAGATGAATGCAGGTTGTTTAATGAGACTTTGAATTTGTCAATTCATCCGTCTTTCACATTATCATTTAGGTTTTATTTGTTGACCAAAAATGTAGTTAATTCTTGTTTTCAATCATTACTTTTGATTTAGTTTTAGTCTTGTTTACGTCATGAAAAATAGGTTGTTGACCAAATTAACATTGCTGAGCTGGTACGAATTGTATTACAATTCAGACAGTAGTTGTAGTCAGAGCCAGGCTAGCTGTTTTCCTGTTTCCAGTCTTAATGCTAAGCTAAGCTAACCCTGCTAAATAAACGTATTTCCTAAAATGTCAAACTATTCCTTTAATTTGATTTCATTTGAATTATTGAAGCCAATCTTAAGAGGAGATACTGACGGATCTGAGTGATCACTCATGCAAATATTCTGACCTCCGGTCTATTTTCTCTTAAAGAGGTGGAGCATCATATTGCTGATGTTGAAGGGAAGACCTATAGCTAAGACCTCCACATTGCCTTGAACTACTGCCTGACCTATTATACTTGTGCTCTTTCCTCTTCCCACGTCACTCTTTTTTTTTTCTTTCTCTTTACATCACCCCCATTCCTCTTTCCCATGCCCCATTTTTTTTACACCCTTCATATACTTGATCTCATTTCACTCCCCACTCAACGTCATCCTCGCTCCCCTGTGCTTTCATTTATTCTCGTCATGTATCACTCCCTCGTTGTATCTCTCTATTTTATATGCCAACCTTTCTCTCTGTCTTCCCATCTCATTATTCTCTGCACCTCTACGCCTTGCCCACTACTTCTGTTCTATAGTACATAGTGTTTGAGGCTGGACACGAACCCCTCCGTGGCCCCCAGTCAGAGGAGAGCGTTTATCAGGTACAAAGACAAGCATTGCCCCCTTTTTCTTCTCCCTCTTCATGCCCTGTGATAGATGATAATAGTAACAGTACTAACCACATGACTTTATAGCACTTTTCTGAAAGAAGTTACAAAGTGCAGATTGGTTTTGGAGAAAGGATTTTCTGGGGATTCAAAGGTCTCAAAACTCAAACTCAGGTTTCTATTTTAATGTAGCTACAAATTAAAAGCCATTCCAAAAAAAAAGCCAAGAACCAAATGAAGCTGTGAGATCTATTATAAAGATTTTAGTCCATAACTCCATGCAATAATTAAAACTGATCCTCTGTCAAAAAATGAAAATTACCTTTTTTACTTTTTCTACATTTGTATATCACACCAAGTGACAAAGACATTGTGTTTCCTGTGGCTTCTTCACAATAAAAGCCATTTTTCGCCAGTTGCAGCACTTTTAGCAGCAGTAGGAATGTTCCATTTGCATTAGCAGTAACTAAGAACACTAAACAGTGAGGCTATCAATGAAATAAAATGACACTGGATTACATGCATGCATCGTTTCCTGTGCGTGTAAAAGCAAATTGAATTCAGCATGGGTCTCGGCCACAACCAATGAAAACTGCTAAATAGAGAGGTAATTAGGATTAGGATTATAACTTTACGTACTAAAAAATAAAAAGGCGGCCGTTTTACTGTATTTTAAACGATGCCTCATGTAGTGTCTAAAACAGCTACAGAAGAGTCAAGGTTAGTTGTTTAATCTGGATAGTTCACTCAAAGCCTGTATACCAGGCTCCTTTTATATATCCAACACTTTGACCTTTTGGTTTTAGACCATTTGAAAGACCAGCTAGGACTCCAGGGACCTGTCGTATGGTTTAATCCTACCCCTTTCCCTCCCTTTCTCTCCCTCTTTCCCTCCTCCTCCTCCTCCTCTTTTTGCCTCTCTGTATCTTGCTCTGAAGATGAAAGATGCAGAGAGAGAGATTAATCACTTGCCATGCCATTTGATCTCAGAATGAAACAAGATCAATAGACTTCGGATAAATTGTAACGGAAAGTTAACCAGTCGAGGGAGCGATAGGGACACAGCGCGGTGAGGTTAAGAGCAACAGATAGTTTGAATAAATGTGAGAGAAATATTCAGCCAGAGCTGAGACATTTTCGTATTGTCGGATGAACCAGTTGAGACATACTGTTGCAGAATAACAGTAGGCTTTCTTAGTACTCACAAAACCAGCATGCACGATCCTAGAGCATCGTTTGCAATCAATATTGATTTAAGTAGAATTGATTCAACTAAACAGCTGTAGAATTTGCATTATCCCATTGCTCTAAAAAATAAAATTACATCTTATAAAAATGACTGAATCGAAATTGATGCAGAAAGCTTTGTCTTTTTAAATAGACATGTTTCGGTTCTTGTAAGATCCTGTTTTTTTAATAACCCACCCTGTTAAAAAGAAAACCTAAAAAAAGGTGTTTCTCTGTCACTTACGTATGTTTGGATTGACCTCCAATCCAATGCAGGTCCCAACCAGTCAGCAGAAGGAAGGGATCTATGATGTCCCAAAACGCCATTTCATGACTGTAGGTGTTTTTATTTTTTATTATTTGTTTCTTTACTCTTCTACTTGCAAACCTCTCTTTAAGATCCTCTTGAAGGAAGTGCATTAAGCCCCCTTTGACAGTATATAGCATATACTGTATATCGTAATATTTTTCTCTGCTGTATCTAATAGTTTTAGTTATATTACAGTCTACAGGCTCTAAAACGTATTTCCCAAGCCTAGAAAGACTCAGACGGAGGGGTCTATGTCTGCACCCGCTTTCTGTGATGATGATGATGATGATGATGATGATGATGATGATAATGAAACAAAGCTACATTGGTCATGCCTAGCCTGCTTTAAGAGAAAAGACTAATTGATTGGTTATCCAAAGTCAGACATGTCCGCAATTTCATTAGAGAGGCAGGCTTCGTATCCAAAATCTGTTGTGACCAGATGGACAAGACAAAATCAGCTTGAAGTCTGTTTGCCGGCCCCGTCTGACTGGTACGGCAGACTGATAAATAAAGGGGTGGCTGTTCCGTCTTCCTCAGAGGATGAGCACGAGAGGTTTGTAGGTGGGGCGGGTGTTGGGTGGAGCTGCATGCAGTGCAGTCACAGCTATATACAATCAAGGCCACCAAACACGCATAGAAACTGTACCTTAATGAATAGCAATATATTTTGTCCGGAAAACAGCCCAAAAAAAGCATTTTTGAGTTCCCCCTCTTTCATCAAACTGAAAATATACTTAATCTCATCCTGGTAGGTTTTATGAGTTCTTCACCACCATGCAGTGACCACGCTATTACATCTCTCTAATCGCTTATAAAAAACATTCATTCAAGCCCATTCGCCACACATTCACCCAGAGACAATTTCCACGCAACTTTTGAAAACAGTGCTAGCAAAGTGCTGCTCTGCTCTTCGCTGTTTGTGCGCTTGTTGCTCAGCATATCAAACAGATAAACCGCCCCGGCCCCCTCGCTATCTCACCCCAACAGCCCATGCCAGTATAAGTAGCAGCGCTTCCATATCTCTTAAGTGTTACTGCTTGTCTGTTCATTCAGTTGGAGCTTTTTAAGAGCCTCGAGCTCCCCTGATGTGTGTCAGTGCCTGCAGGGAGAGACCTCTGTGTACAATGTTTACCTTTTTCCAAATTCAGACTCATTCTGTGACCCTCAATGGTTCCAAAGTGCCGTGCAAACTGTGCAATCTGCCATGTCCCGGCTTATTCAAGGAGGACATAGACACACTGTTAGCAGCAACACTGATTGCTGTGATTCCTCCCTATTCTTTCTTTTGTTTAAATATGTGTGTATCTGTTTATTTGTAGCATGAAAATCCATCCATGTGTTCTGTGTGTTTTTGTGCTTTTTACGGTGATTCATTGTCTGCTTGTGCATGGCCCCAGACACATTTCATGCAACTTAGCCATTCCAGTCTCTTTCATAGCCGCGTCCCCCTTTCCTTTAAGTAATGCGAGTGGAGGACAGAGGGGACTAGAGCTGGGGTCACGTCTGCCTATATGGTGAGGTGGCCTCATTGTCTCGGTTGGGTGGTTTCAGGAGCGTCTTCCTTTCATTTATTTGATGAAATAAACACACTCCTCTGTGTATGTATCTGCTCACGGAGTAGAAACGGCATAATAAAGCGGCTCAGCCTCTCACAGGGGGCCCCTCTTGATTGGCAGACATAAGGATATCTAATCAGAGCCTGTTTTTGTAGGACTGAATAGCCTTTTACCCACTCAATTATAGCGAGCCATGAAAGATTCATTTTAGATCCATTTTCTGATAATAAAAACGAGGGGATAGTTGTTTCTTGCCATCCTCAGCACCCCCCACACCTACCCACCCATGCAACCACCATACCCTATCTGGAGATGGATTTAAGGTTTCACGACTGTGCAAATCTCATTGTCGTGATGTATCACTGGACTTTGTCTCTCTCTCTCTCTCTCTCTCTCTCTCTCCCCCCACCCGTTGGTTCGACTCACAGAACATCAACCACTTTGATCTTTTCGGTGACATGTCCACTCCTCCCTCGGTGAGTACGACCGCACAAAAGCAAATCCCGATTAACTTTGTGTAATTGAAACAAGTTTATAGCTTTGCATGGACAAATTACATTATTTTATCCGTAATATTAGGTCATTTAATTAGGACAGTCGCAGAGATCCAAATTACCTGATTATCCGACAGTTCTGCAGTTTGAAGATAAATGTGCAGCGCGGTGACTTTGATAGAAATGACATCTGTGTGTGTGTGTGTGTGTGTGTGTGTGTGTGTGTGTGTGTGTGTGTGTGTGTGTGTGTGTGTGTGTGCTTTGCCTCCCAGATGCCCCCATCACCTGCCAACACACTGGACCCAAGCAGGAGCAGCCGCCAGCAGCAACACACTCCTGCTGAGTTGTACGCCCCCTTCAGCCCCACCTCTGTGCCGTCAGGTAGCTACCCAGACTGAAACGCTGCATCTTTTCCACAATAAAAAAAAACATAAAAGAGAATAAAGTGCTGGTGGGGATGTGTTTCTTTGATGTGTAGTTTGTGAAAAGCTATGCCAAGATTTTGCAGGATGTGGATTCATCTCACATCGAGCAGCAGTGTGCTAATGCTGTAACCCATGGAGATACTGTAAAAGTTTCTTAAAGAGCCACCATACTGGTGGTATTGTACTGTATATTTTAGTAAAACCATTGACATTGTAGTTTTCCAAGAACATTCAAGAACGTCCCAACATCATTTAAAAACAGCAGCCTACTGAAGAGCGACCTTTTTAATGCAACCTTATTCACATCATACTTTTCACAATGTGCTTGTCCATGATAACACAGCTTATGAAGTCAATGCTTTTCGCTAGCTTAGTCTCAAATCTCAGATGTTGTCCTGGAACACTCCAACAAGGAAGCACTTTCAGGAGCTTGCCAATACATTACCATTTCTTTTTTATTTTTTTATTTATTTGTTTATCTCGAACAATCAACAATGTTGCAAAACATAAAAAACATAAAATAAAACACAAACAATCAGAATCTAAAAACAAAAAATATAAAAAGGATTAGTTTGAGAAGGAGCAGACAGAAGCAAATAGCTTATTTGATCCTGCCCCTTATTTCCCTAAATCATATTATACAAAGTAAAATAGATATGCAAATACAGCATACAATCTTTCGGTCTTACAATAATTTACAACAATACAATAATATACAACAATACCTTTAAATTACAATCCTATGTTTCAGTTTATTCTTTTCTGTATTGTAATGTTGTCTTTAATCTATTTTTGAACTGAATAATATTATGGCTCTGTTTGATATCATTGTTCAGTCCATTCCATAAGGTCACCCCACAAACTGAAGCACACATGCTTTTAACAGTAGTTCGCACAAGAGGTTGCTTAAACATACAATGTCCTCTTAGATGATATCCCCCATTTCTTTCATTAAACATTGCACATATGTTACATGGTAAATTATTTTCTTTAACTTTAAACATCAATTGTACAGTTTTAAATGTAACAATGTCCATAAATTTCAGCAAATGTGAATTAAAGAACAGATGATTAGTGTGTTCATAATACCCAATGTGATTTATTATCCTAATTGCTCTTATTTTTTTCAAGTTGCTTTTGTAGGTATTTCCCCAAACTTCCACACAATATAACATATATGGTACAATAAGTGTGCAGTACAGAGTATGTTAAGTATTTTTATTCAAGATGTATCTGGTTTTGCTCAATATACCAATACTCCTGGCCATCTTTGTGTACAAATATTTAATGTGTGGCTTCCAGCAGAGTTGATGGTCAAGTACAACACCCAGAAATTTATTTTCATAGACTCTTTCAATTGTTTCATTATCAATTACTATTTTAACATCTGTATTTATAGTACGATTTCCGAATATCATGAATTTAGTTTTGTTCAAGTTTAAAGATAACTTATTTGAATCAAACCAGAGTTTTAATTTATTCATTTCATTAGTGACCATTTCCAGTGTCTGCTGCAAGTTATTCCCACAACCAAACATATTTGTGTCGTCTGCAAAAATAGTAAATTTTAATACATGTGATGATTTACAAATATCATTTAAGTAAAGGATAAACAATTTTGGGCCTGAAACTGACCCCTGTGGAACTCCACAGGAAATGCTAAGACTCACTGACCGGTGATTACCCATTTGAACAAACTGACTCCTGTTTTCAATATAGTTTTTTATCCAGTTAAAGGCCACACCTCTTTTGCCATACCTTTCCAATTTTTTTAACAGGATTTTGTGATCAACCGTATCAAAAGCTTTTTTTAGATCTATGAAAACCCCCACGGCATAGTTTTTATTTTCAATACAATTTAAGTTAATCTTTCAACTAACTCAATAAGTGCCATAGACGCTGATCTATCGGATCTGAAGCAAGTATTTTTGAGAATTGAGAAAGCAGAGATATTGGTCTATAGTTATTGAAAATATGTGAGTCACCAGATGTATACAATGGGATGACTTTAGCTACTTTCATCTTATCAGTTTTAAATGATAGATTATATATATATGATAGTGGGTCAACTATCCCGTCTATTACTTTTTTTACTAGAGACATATCAATGTCATCACAATCTTTGGAAGTTTTATTATTACATTTAATTACAATCTCTATAATTTCCCTGCCTTCTACAGTTCCAAAAAACAATGAATATGGGTAATTGTCCACATAGTCCATCACAAAGTAATTTGTCCCTGTGTAATTTATGTCTTTGGCCCACATTAACAAAGTAATTGTTGAATCTGTCAACCACTTCATTCATATTTGACCACGTCTTGTCATTCTGTTATAATAATCCTTCTTACATACCCTCATTATAGTAGTTAACTTTTTTATATATTTTAACTCAGATTCTTTCGTTCTTTCGTTCATGCAACAGTAACATAAATTGGATAAAAACATGAATATGACATTGATTATTGACCTCAAGCTTCAAGTTTCTGCAGTCCTTCTGAGTAGTCTCAAAGAAACAGTTAACACTGAGTACAAAACACCAAGTTTCTCAGTTGAGTGTAAGACTGTAAAAGCTTCAGAATGCTGTCTTTCTAACTGAATAACTTCTCAATAACTCTTATTGTTAGTCAAAGATTAGTCAAAGATTGCAAGACAGCAATATACATTTTAAATTAAAATTGCAATCTCCACTTCCGTTTCCTGCCTTGATATCCTCCAATCATTTACTTCCTTTTCCCTCCTCTCATTTCTTCTTCAGGTTATATGACCATGGGTCCGGTGCAGGCGGCCCAGTGGGCGCAGCAGCCGTTTCCTGCCCAGGCCCAGACTTTGGCCTTCCCTGTGCAGGGGCCCCTCCAGGTGGCTCAGGTCCTCCCTGGTGGTCAGCCAGTCATCTGGAGCCAGGCCAATATTTTCCCGGCCACACAGCAGCAGTGGGCGGCCATGGCAGCCTACATGCCGGCCCAGACCGTGGGCGTGGGAGGGCACGCCATACCAGCTGCCATGCTCCAAGGCCTGGTACCCATTACCACCATGTGCCCCCAAGCCTGCGACATATCAGCCCCCTCCTCTGCCATCACCAGCCCCCAGCACACGGCCGACCCCAGCCTGCTGCAGAGGCAGCTGAGCCTGGGGAGGGAAGGCCTCGGCGTGGACTCAGATGCAGGCGAGGGCCCCTCTACATCAGGAGCCGGAGCAGCAGGTGTGGGACCTGGCTTGGCGTCCGCAGCGGTGAGCAGGTGTGGGACCCCAGGCCTCATGGGTGTACCGGACACACTGGCCTGCAGTCAGCTGCTGCTGCCTCCGTCAGCTGCTGCGAACCAGGAAGAGGAAGGGAGCTGTAGTGACCTTGATCTCTCTAGAATGACCTTGAGCCCAGGTACATCCACATCACCGTCTACTGAATCTCGTAAGTGCTCTTAATTATTGTCCTCCTACAGAATTGCATCTTACTAAATAGGGGGGGGGGGCGCAATATTTGTTAAAGGCAAAATATGTGTCAAACCATTCTGAATTAAGTATTGTGGTGCTACAGAGACGTCCCATCCTACAAGTCGTATCCTACACACTAAAGAAAAAATCTTTGTTTGGTACATATCCTTACAAAAATCACACTATAATCTTTTTTTCTTTTAATTTTGATATTGTCACGGGAAATGAGAATGATGATACAAAAATGATCATTCCCTCCAATGTCGTGAATCATATCACAATCACAATATCAGTCAAAATAATCGCAATTAGATATTTTTCCTCATATCGTGCAGCACTATTACTAAACCATCATCTGTAACATTATTAGCCTTTCTCATGGCTCTAGCGATGGTGATGTCACAGGCTGAACTGTCTTAACATCTGTGATGAATCCTACTGACTTGGTGGAAACAGACCTAAACAGACCTGAGCAACATGACCGCCGCTCCACCATGGAGACCTGGAAAGAGGACAAACTGCACCATCACACAAGATGCAAAGCTCAAGCATATCATTCACACAGTTAAGAGAAAGGAAACAGGCACACAGAGGGGGAGAGAGAGACAAGGACAACATGCACACAAGGGAGCGAGAAAGACCAGACGAGAGGCTGAATCTCCTGGAGGACAAAGATCCAGATCCAAACATCTGGCATGAGGCACCGACAGCCACAGCTTGGACGCTCATGGTCTTGTGGGACAACAAACAAACAAAGAGTTAGAGAGATGCAGCAGTTATGTTCAGAAAGTTGGCCATATTCAGGACAAACATGGACTATAGGTACTAGTCTTAAAGTGCTCATATTATGCTAATTTTCAGGTTCATAATTGTATTTAGAGGTTGTACCAGAATGGTTTAATTTTCAAAAAACACACCATATTTTTGTCGTACTGCACATTGCTTCAGCTCCTCTTTTCACCCTGTGTTGAGCTCTCTGTTTTAGCTACAGAGTGAGGCATCTCACTTTTGTTTCATCTTTGTTGGAAGTTGCACATGCGCAATACCTAGGTAAGGACAACTAGCCATTCAGAAGCAGAGTTGGAGGGCGTGCCATGCTAGCAGCTAGGCTAGCATTATAATGTGTGTTGTCACGGAAGTAAAGGCTGTTGCAGATGGTAAGTCCCTTTGGGGTGGATAACATGCACAAAAGAGATATATAACACAATAAAGGAAAGGGAAAAAGACAAAAAGCATAATATGAGCACTTTAATAGATTAATTGCGAGTGGTTATGGTAACAGTTACAAGGCCTGAAGTAATCAAGGATTAAGCAACTAACTGAAAGCGAAAACATGAGTTTTAAGTTTGGATTTAAAGGCCACAGACAAACTGTCTGATGGCAGGAAGGTTGTTCGGAGTAAGAGGCATAATAGAAAAAGGCCCTGCAGCCAGCTGACTCCTGTTTAATTCTGGGGACAGACAGGAGAGCGGAGAGCATGGGTGGAATATAAGGTTTAAGGAGATCAGACAAGTATAAAGGGACGTGCACGTTTATAAAGTGGTGCTTTATTCGATAGTGTACAAGATACAGAACGTCAAGTGTAATTGAAAAGAAAGTCGACGGGATGACATGCGATAAAGGTCATGATCTGGATTTGAATCCACTGCTTCCCGTGAATACGTTTATTCACAGAGCAGATTAGCATTAAACAGTAAACACTCCACATTTTGGGAAGTGGTACAAAACAAAGTTGAAATCCTACTATATCAGAAATCCGAATCAGAAAAAGATTATTACCAGGTAAGTAGCACTTACTAGGAAGATTGCATGTCCTCTTACTGTATTTGCTGAAAATTTCTTATCTCTTTCTCTCTCCGCAGCATCCACTCCAGCCCCTCAGCAGAGCTCGTCTTCAGACTGCCCTCCTTCCCAGGCCAGTGACCCCCCCACAGATCACTCCCCTGTAGACCCAGTGGGCAACTGCAGCAACGTTAAGGAGGAACAATCGGTGAGCTCCGTCCCACTGGGTCCACATCCCAGTCAATAAGATTCATGGATGTGATTTAACAACTGACTGGCATGATGCTAATCTATTATTGTCATATGGATCATCTGTTCTCAAGTACATCGCGTGTAATCACACACAGAATGTCGCGTGATTAATATGGCAAAATGGGATTGATTTTACCATTTTTTTCTTCAGAAAAATGTCAAGTCAATTAAACATTAAAGGTCAAAGATGATTTAAATGTCTTGATTAGATCATATATAAGCGGTCATTATAATAATGTAATGTAATGTATAATGTAATTATAATCTTTATCCTAAATGTTTTGCTGATGTTCTTTGGGGAAATGTGGAAAGAAAATGATGCACATTTTGCAGGGCCTTTCATGCTGGAGGAGAGTTGATTTTGCCAAAGCAGGTCACCTGAAAAATATAAATTTAACAGCTTTCTCCCTCTCTCTCCCTCTCTCTCTCTAAGGGCTCTGTTGTTGCAAGGTCAATCTCTCCAGTGCCCAGTGGAGCTCCTGATCCTCCGCAGGATCAGACCTGTCCACAGGAAGACAGCTAGAGAACAACATGGGTATTTCACAGTCCCCTCCTCTCTTATTTGCCTGTGTAATCTATCAACTACCTTGACTTTGCGACATTTCATGTGTTTTCTCCTCTTCTCTTTTCATCCCCAAAGTCCCAACGACTCCCCACCCCTGTCTTTCATTTTTTCATAACCCTGCCTGGTGTTCCATTATTAGCTTTATATTTCCATTTGTCTCCTTTTTGTGTTTCTGATGAGTGGTTTGCTGCCAGTTGGAAAAGAGTATTGGTTTTAGTTTAATGTTTCTGTCATTATGCCTCTCTGAATCACCCAAATGAAAGATAAGGAAGGCACAATGTTGCCACCCGGTGGTCAGAGTTGTAACCGTTCATATACAGCTTCATGAGTCAGTCAATTGTCGCTTTGTCTTTTAGGGGATGGAAGCTCTCAAGGCCAAGACAGAAGCTCAAGAGAAAGAGATGAAGAGGGGATTAGGGACTATGAACAGCAGCATCTCTCCAAGCTGGATTACACAGACTTGTTCTGTTTTTTTTTTAACCTTTAAAGGATCTTTTGGCAGTTCTGTAATAAATTGGCTATCCTGGGATCTACTTTCCTCTGGAAGTCAACACACTGTACTGTACTCCTCAGCATGACAACCAGACTTTGGCTTTATTGTCCAATCAAATAACCTTTCAACCAGGAAGTGACCTTTGATCTTTGACCGAAACCTACAGTACAGCAGGAGGCGATTGCACCCTCCTCCTGTCACGGATTAATGACTTTATACCTGTGAGAATATGTTAAACGGCCATGGTGACACTGATGATGCAAATCATTTTTTGGAAACTTTCCTACTGTAAGTGGCTGGCCTTCGGTTTGTCAGCCGCCACCAGCAAAGACTGTACACAGCAGATGGATTTGCCAAATGTTCTCATCGTGTTGCTCCACCGATTCGTCCATTTTGCATGAACAGACTTGATGTGGATTCAGCGGACTCAGCTGTGAGCAAAACTGTTCTCCGCAGCTTCCTTCTAGACCTGAAACCAATAAAAAAAAAAAAAATAGATATCATTTCTTTTTCTTATTTTAAAAGCTGTGAATTCTTAGTTGATGTCGCCGAGTCATTGCAGGTATCGAAATGACTTTGAGGCATCAATGTCAAAATCAAAATTTGCCAAACATCTATTTTGTAAATAAGAATCTCTCTCCCCAGTCCCCCCGTACCTGAGCCTCTGTGCCATAAGATAGCTCTCTGCCACTTGGATGCCAACTACCTGTGTTTCTCTCAAGCAATGCCCTACCAGCACCTCCATGTTTGACGTCTGGATGTTTGTTTCGCTTTTGCAGCCATTTATTTTTCGTTTCTGAAAATGTCTTTGTTTCTGTTCAGTTGAACTGTGAATCTGTGTTACATGGTCATTCAAAACCAAGCCTGCTGTACCTGTCACGCTGGAAGAAATGAAGGGGTCGCCAAACTTAAAGATAGTGACAAAAATCCTACTACTCCTTAAAGGTTTCAGGTTTGTTTTTTTTGTTTTTTTTAGTAAATAGGAGGCAGATTTTCCTGAATCTCTTTGTTTTTAGATAATCTACATTTCCAGCTGAGGTCGCATTGTTTACAATTTGCCTCTTTGAATCATGTCTCTGTTTGGTTTCTTGAATAAATAGGCAGAATAAACCCATACTGGCTTAACCACAATCTCAGAGACAGTAGAGTGCATTTCTATGCCTTATCAGGTTTATTTTTGTTGTCCAGTCACTGTTCTTCTTGTCACGTCATTTGTATACAGTAAACAGGTCATTGTCGTAACAAAGCAGTTGGGGAAAATTGTAGGTCTGCTCCAGCGAATCAAAATGGTCAAAAAGAAAAGCAACTTTATACGAACAATAGAGATATCACTATTAACTGCTAGGCTTACAATAAGAAATGGTAACTGTACCACTGCTCGTGTAAAAAAAAAAAGAAGAGAAATAGTCCAAAATATTTTGTAACTTTTATTTATGGAATTAAGAATTGTCATGAAAAGAGAAAAAAAGGACTTTTGTACGTCTATGACTTCCCCAAACACTGTACCCATGCCACTGTTCAGTCACAAATAAAATATCATGTGATTCCCAGTTTTCTGCTCGGCTTTCTGTCTTTAACTCGATGCCATCTTTTTCTAAGCCATCCAAGAGAGGCTGCTCTCCTCACACAAACACTGCAGTCATCGCCCACGCAGTCAATCATTGTCATGCGAATGTGATATATTAGTATAACCATCTCTTGTTCTTCTTTTTGTGTGCTGATTATATTATTTAATTACATGAGTGCCACGGTGTCAGTCAAAATCATACTTCTGTAAAAGTACAGAAGTATTCAAAGCAAAATGCATTTAGTATCAAAAGTATGTATCAAACAGACAGATGACCCCTGTTACTAACACATTATTAAATATTTCATTATCAGATGATTTTTTTATATTGATACATCTGTGTGTAAGCATAATTGTATTGTAACTGGTCAAAGTGGAGCTAGATTTACCACTTTTTGTACAGTTAGGTACTTTATTTCTGTTCCAAACATACAGTAGGGGTTGCCCCAATGGTCACAAGATCAATCTGTGGAGTCATGAGATATGAGATGACACACATTTTTATAACATCTTGGGTCTTTTCTACCGTCTTTGCTTTTGTTGTGAAATATTGGGACATTTGTTGTTTTAATGAAATCATCTGAGAAGTTTAGAGAGGAAATCTCTTGAAGGAACTGCTATAACTCATAGACATCTGCTTTTTGTAAAAGGTCACAAGACAAAAAAGTTGGGAACCATTGGTTTTATCTTAAGCAATGCTTTGTATTTTATAATCTTATATGTTTATGTGTAAGCAACTCCAGCTGTCAAAAAAGCTAGTGGAGTAAAAAGTGCAATGTTTTCCTCTCAATTTTATAGTACAAGTACAAGTACGAGTACCTTAGTAAAAGCACATAGTTACTTTCCACCACTGCTGTCCTTACAAACATGGATCCACTAATCACAGCCCACAGAACATACTGCAAGGACAATATCCTCATATATTGTTTGCTATAACTATATTATTAGTAAATCAGTAGGAGCAGCATTAGTAGCAAGTAGTTAGAGATTAGTTTGAGTGTCATGTTGCTTTTCACTGAGTCATTAAACTGAAGTTGAGTGAACTGATTGTGTCATTCTGTAAAATCCAAAACCAAGTTTAAAGGTCAGAAGTATGCAAACACAAGTTACATGATTTGAGCAGTCTGTAACGGGAATTTACTTCATTACAAAGCCTTCATTTTCCAACACCGTCATATTGAATCTACATCATGTTTTCTTGCCATTTCAGATTCATCACATTCCATACGGATAATACACAATAAAATTGATGATAACTGAAAAGACATCTAGACCTCCTGGATCGCCTAATGAACTTGCCCATAGATTCTAACCTGTTCACTATAAACCTGAGTCATACCTGTGTTAAATACACACTTACACAAGACCTAATACCACAACCCCTTGTTTTGTGGCTCTGAGGCCTGCAGTTTTGTGTATTCAGCTTCAGTATAGATCCAGGCCAGTATTGATCAGGTTGTGTTTACATAGAGAACTGAGCAGTGTGTTCTACTCGTTCAGTCAGTCATAACACACAACCATGCTTCCTGTGGTGGTACGAGTGATGAGTGCCCTCAGTTTGCAGTGCTGTCTACTTTACTTTACTTTGTGCTTGGTGCTGCTAAGGTATGAGTTTTACTTGTCTGTTTAGTAATATGTCAGAATCAGCTTTATTGGCCAGGTTTGCGTAAACAAACAAGGAATTTGACTCAGATTAATCTTTGCTCTCAAAGTACAACACTCACTTAACATTTAAAGAATAAAAACAGAAAGGACAGTCAAAAAATATATAAAAAAAAAAAAATACTTTTAAGTATACAGTATAACAATAGAGTTTACAAATTTACAAGAAAAATACAATAACAATTGAAGAGAGGGACGGAATAGTGCAATATCAGTGTAGTCTGAGATTTAAGATTTAAATATAAATATCGTGCAAGGCAGTTTAGTGCAAAAGGTAAATGTATTGCCTATACAGTATGTTTAACTGTGTGTAACCTTATCGCTGTCAAAGACATATTGATTCCTATGCTCCAACATAGTTTTCAAAATGTTTTCAGTATGAGATTTTAGGTTTTTTTTATTTTTTTTCCCCACTTGGAACTAAATCCAAGATTAAGATCTATCTATAGTTCCATCAGTAGGCAATCCTACAGCAAAATGCTTTTGAGGAAAATCCTTTGCATCCAAAGTGGTAAAAATGTCTGTCAAAATAAGTAACAAGATGTATTGATTTGATTGTTATCTACACTTCACAGTAAAGTTGCCGTGACAACAGCGAGCGATGAAGAGCCTCGTGTTCGTGATGCTCGGTCAGTGGGCGATCAGGTGCTAGTTCATTCAGTGGACTGTGCTTTATCAGAGTGGAGCTCGTGGTCACGCTGTGACACCTGTCAGAAAAAAAGAGTAAGTATGATGATACCAGACAGGAGCTAGTGGGCCCCGGGGTGCTGATGTTTAAATTACAAGTGCAGTCAGTGACACACACACACACACACACACACACACACACACACACACACACACACACACACACATACACATACACACAGACTGAGATACAGGTGAGCAACATGAGCAACTAAAAAACAGTAGGTGGTAGGTAGATTTTGTCACCTTTGAATGAGCCACACTAGCTGGTTTTCTATTGATTTCAAGTCTTTGTGCTAAGCTACATTAGCCAGCTGCTTTTAGCAGCTTTAGCATACAAAAGTGGTATCAGTCTTGTCATCCAACTAAAATAACTCGAATAAATATATTTCTCAAAATGTAGAATGTTTGTTTGAACCTAACTTAACAATCAAGAAACTAAATAAAATGTACAAAAAAATGTTTTATGGTTTGCATTAAACTAAATATAAGCCCAAAATCCCACTACACTACTGGCTGTTGATCCAATTGTAATCCACTGGTTATCCTAAATTAGATTAGATTTGGATACAGTCACATTAGATTTTGGTGAATAAATTATTTCTATAGTGTTAAAATTGAGAGATAATTCTGCAGTCTGAGGCATTCAGCATTTTGACCCTTGTGGGCTGTTTGTCTGTTAAGGTAAGGAGCTCCACTTCTGGCAAAGGTCTCAGCTGATGTACTTTAGTGCTCTATCTCATCCACTTTACTAGGTGGGGGATTAATAAACTTGACATGACAAAGTGAAAACAGCACTCTAATAGGATTTTGGCTGTTATAGTTCCCCTGCAGCAGTTTGTGAGCTATTCCACCACCTTTATTGGCTAGTGGCGAGCCTTCCTGTGTTTCTCTGACCGTTTATGTGTTTTTCTCCTTCAACTATCCAGTATCGCTACGCTAAACTGATCCAGCCGTCTCAGTTTGGGGGGCAGCCGTGCAATTTTCATGGCAGGCAGGAGGAGGCCTGTAACGTTCCATCCCGTTACACCTGTAACAATGTTCCTTTGTGTGAGGGATTCCTCTGTGCCCAAACAGGTACACCCTACCCCATCCCATATACTATCTGTTCTTCCCCACTGTCTTTAGTCGTTATGCTAAGCTAAGAAAATTCAGCTTCTTGCTGTAGCTTCATATTTGGATTTACTTTCAGCAAGAAAGCAAATAAGCATATTTCTAAAATTTGGAAATGAATCATTAGGCTACTAAATGCCATCCACGAGTTTCCTCTCCTTCAGGTCGTTGTATTCACAGAACTCTGCAGTGTAATGGGGAGGATGACTGTGGGGACATGTCAGATGAAGTCAGCTGTAAAAAGGTTCCAAAGCCCTGCAGGCAGGAGGCTGAAGAGTATTGGGGAATCGAAAATCTTGCCAAAGGGTGAGTCACAGTCGTATTGTTCTGCATTGTGAGTCCCAGATATTTTCAAGGCCTTAGATACGTTAACTCTTCTCAAATCAATCTGCTCACTGTTAATGCTGTTGCTGTTACCCATCTTTCAGAATCAACGTCTTGAACAGTGACCTGGAAGGAGTGGTGCTTGATAACAGATACTACGCTGGCAGCTGCTTGCCACACTTCATCCAGGATGTCAGATTCAGGAAGCCTTACAACTTGCAACAGTACACTCTGCAGGTGAATCCGGCTGGCAATCACAGTTTTCTATAATGAGTATTGAGTTGGTGTTGATATAACAGTAGCACTTTCACATAACTCATTTATTTATTAATTGTTAAGAAATCAATTACAATTAGGCTTCATCAAAAATAACAAAACATTCATAAGAAAAAAAAAAGTTCTAAGCCATTAATAAGAAGATTTTTTAGGTTACCAAACTGTGGAAATTCTCTTTAACTGATTGGACTATACTTCCTGAAAAGGGCTGCAGAGGAACGGGATAAAAAAAAATTCAAACTCCTGAAGCATTTATTAATGAATTACCAACATTTATAACTGCATTTTTTAAAATAGAAATGCAAGACACCAGCCAACCTATCAACCAACAATTTGTTCTTTTTCATTTTAGTTTAGAGCTGCTTTAAATGACATTAGTAAATTAATACATAACATTAATACCGCTACAACCTAACCTAACCTTCGTAAAGACTTATTAGAAAGTGATGCCTTTGCTTGTCTTTGGTTGCATCAGCTGGGATACATTTTTGCCCTGTAATAATCATGGTTTTGCTTATTTCATATTTCATCTGTTATTCCATTTTCTAAACATAGTTGGCAGTAAATACATTGTTTTATTAAGAGGGTCCAGCTTATTACACACTAAAAAGGACATTTTGCTTCCCATGTATTTACAGACAAAAGGCTCATATGATTTGACCTTGGAGGCTTTCGACTCATACTCTGAGTACGTGGACCACACCATAATGGAGCAAACAACCCAAACCTCTTTTGCCTTTGGCTTTGGCATTCCAGGAGTAGCTGAATTTGGCTTCAATTTCAAAGATGAAAAATATACCAAGGCAGAACGGAAGATTCGCAGTGCTTCTGGCAAGGTGATATATATATTCTTCTTTTTTTTCCTCCTGACCTTTGTACAACCTGGTGATTTTTCAAAAACAAAACATACCAAACATTAAGGACTTAAAATTTATACAAATCCACAGGTCATCTTCTAAAAAATCTGCAAATTCAAAGTCCAATCTTCAAATGCAGTGAAATATCCATTCCAATACTTTTCGCTGATTCTCCCCTCAGACTAACAGCTTTGTGAGAGCCAAAGCAGAACTGGAGCTGGCCCAGTATATGTTAAAATCAGATGGTTTGATGCTTCACCCTGAGTTCCTGCAGCGCCTGCGCTCCTTGCCACAGTCCTACGTTTATGGGGAATACAGACAGATCTACAGGGACTACGGCACCCACTACGTCACAGAGGCAGCCCTCGGAGGAGACTATGAGCACACCACTATCCTGAACAAGGAGAAGCTTGAGAAGACACGTAATAAATATTAGCATCTGCCGAATTAGACAAATCAAATCATGTTTGGTTTAATTGCTAAATTTCTTAATTTACTACAAGTCGCAAGAATGCAGTAAGATAATTATAATGATCAGATACTGGGGTCTGGCAATGGCAGTGACATCGTCTATATCCTGTCACCCTTAACACTGACACTAGTGATAAATAGGTGATAAACCATTGCATTGAAATGTTGACTCTAAATTTCTTGAACCATAATATAATGTTGACAGGCAGTAACCACCCACCCCCTGACTACTTTTGTTGTTCTAGATTATACTTTGGACGACTACAAACGCTGTACGGAGGCAGGCGTTAAGGGCGGGGTCAACATTAAAGGTGTTTATGTGTCTCTGGGTGTTACGGGTGGATCTTGTAGTGGCCTGATGACTGAGATTGGAGGTGAGGTTCCACCTTTTATCAAATGTCCTGCAGAATATGTTCTGTTTTACATCAGACACATGAACTGATGCTATAACTCTTAAGTCCTTTTGTCTCTCCCCCCACCCAGAGGACACAGTACATGGCAGCATGGTGGAGGACTTTGTTGCTGTTGTAAGGGGTGGAAGTAGTGAATCCATCGCTGCTTTGGTGTCTAAAAAGCTTCCCACCCCGCAGCTGATGGGGCTCTGGGGTGAAGGCGTGCGCTTTAACCCCGACTTCATTCGCAGAACAGTGAGTGTCTCTTGTCTATTTCTGTTTTTATTTGTATTACAAGTTATAATCCCATTAATAATTCTCTTTTAGCTATGTGTTTCCTGTCTCTTACTCTCTTGTGAGATTACCACAATTAACACCTCTTTTTCTTCTTTATATTTATCCATCTCGATTTGAGGCTGTAATAAAACAGTCTACAAGGAATTGGACATGACTAATTGATGCAGAAACATAAAAAAAAAGATATGGTCAGCGGTGCTACCAGGATTGGCACAAATACAAACAAGTGCATCTGGAATACAAACAGCAAAAGATGCCAATACAAACTGTGCCAAATACAAATGGTCAAGTTTCAGCACTTTAGATTAGATTAGATTAGATTCAACTTTATTGTCATTGTGCACAGTACAAGTACAAAGACAACGAAATGCAGTTTGCGTCTAACCAGAAGTTCAAAAAAGCAGCAAAGTGCAATGTAATATATAAGTATAGACAGGTGGTGCATAGGACAAGAAATATATTGCAGTGTTATAAGAGCAGAATAAATATGGCTATGTAATATGAGCAACATGTACAGATATGTGCAATGTAGTAGCAGTGACAATATAATAGTAAGAATATAGATATATGCAGTGTATTAGCAGAATATGTAATAAGAAAAACAGAATAAATATGGATATTCTATATGAACCATATAGACCGATATGTACAGTATGTACAGCTATGTGCAGTTTCAGCACTTGTGGGGCATTCCAGTTGACTCTATAAAAAATAGAATCAGATTTTGAACAGTATATATTAGGTTTAATAATGACATTTGCTTCTCATTAGACCAAACCGCTGTATGAGCTGGTGACCTCCAGAGACTTTTCCCAGGATGCCACTCTGAAAAGAAACCTGAAGAAAGCACTGTCAGAGTACCTGACAGAGGCTAGTCCGTGTCGATGTGCTCCGTGCTACAATAACGGAGTGGCCGTTTTGAAAGGTACCTCAGTGGATATTATTAGTTGGTGTTTATGACAATTTTTTCTGCCCCATATCCATCCGTATTTGACTGAAAACTCATTGCATTAATTCTTTTCTAAGCTACATTTTGTTTTAACTCACAGTTTGTGCTAAAGCTTAAAGGTGCACTATGAGTTCCTGCATGGGTACTTCTGTTGACGTTCCAAGTACATTTAAAACAAAACAGAGCAAGCTCGCCCCTCCTCCCATGTTTCCGTAACTGTCATGACTAACCATAGACCGTATATAACTGAACGTTACTGCGCAGCCTCCAGCTGAGAGAGACAACGTAGATGTGACATGAGCAACGTGTCTGAAAGTTGTAAGTGTTCTGGTAGCAGTGCCAAGAGAAATCTCAGTCATTCCCAATCTTGCAGAGACGGAGAGCGTAGGTATATGTAAGGAGATAATATGGACACAGGCTAATTATTGCTAACTAAAATGATCGTTAACATTAGTAATTAAACTTAAACGGCTAATGTCGAAACTGCCTGCGAACTTCTCCTGTACTATACGGTAATTCCTCTACTATGCGACAGTAAGTCACGTGTTTTTGACACAATCGTTAGCCTATTTTTACAAAAACGTCTGCTACGGAGCCATAACATGAGGTACAAGGTAATGGAACCTTTCATACATTTTCGTGTTTCTTTAGAAATTAACAATGGACAAATAGAGTCTTTAAACGCTTCAGATGTAAAGTTATTCACTGTCAAAGTGCGTCAAAATGAATGCCAGTCAATGGGATGCTAACGGGAGGTGATCGTTTGGTAGCATCAAAATGGCGCCATAGGAGGTTCGAGTTCTGAAGCGAAGCTTACCCCCTTGTGACTAACTGACTGTCACTAACCCCCACCCCCTCCCCCAACCATCTTGTCAGTGATTGGCTGGAGTGGTTTGTTGTATTTTGGTGCCTAGTGTTTGTTTGACATTTACGTTTACCCCTGTGTTGTCTCCCAAGACCGGGCTTTTTTACAGTGTATTCAGGAGGCAGGCAGCTAGCGGATGTCCTTGTCAGCTGAGCTGATCTAGCAGTATCAATTAGCTGCAGTTACAACAAAATATCTCCAACACTGGGCAACTCACACCAAAACAATCTAGATTGATAAACAGCACTACAGATAAGAGGAAAAAAAAATATATATATATATATATATATATTTTTTTTTTTTTTTTTGGGGGGGGGTGAACTGTCCCTTTGAGTGAACTTTATAATCCTCAACGGATGACCAAGAAAGCCCGTAACACTAACAGAACTTGTCTCTGGAGTTTTTGTTCATAAACACAAAATAAAAAGTGCGCAAAGTGGCTCTGATTATGTTATGATTATGGTAATGATATAAGTGATAATGATGATTGTTTATCTCCCTCAACAGGCACCAGGTGTGATTGTGTGTGTCCTGTTGGCTACTCTGGACGGGGCTGTGAGATCACTACTAGGCAAAAAGGTTAGCTCTAAAGATCCAAAATGCTAAACATTGCATCCAACATTATTTTTATTACTTTCTTACTTTCTTTGTACTAAAACTGACTGAGATATTGTCATTATGGCCTGCATAATGACATGAGATGTGATGTGGCCCCTTCTGACAGATATAGCCATTGATGGCAGCTGGAGCTGCTGGGGCGCATGGTCATCCTGCAGTGGAAGAACAATGACAAGGAGTCGACAGTGTAACAACCCACCACCCGGCAATGGAGGCCTGGCATGCAGAGGACTGCAGCAAGAGTCTACTGAATGCATTTAAAATATGCACAACAGCCCTGACTAATAAAAACCCTCCTTGAAAAATGAACTTTGGTCTGTGTTGTGTTTTTTTATTTTTTTTTTGACTGCCTGGTGTGACATAATGAATCATGTTTGAATAAAAACAGACTTGAACTGAATGGGATATCTTCAATGAATATTTTATAAAGAATGGTAAACCATGTCTCTTCTTTCTAGCCTTAAAGCATTTAACTAGATCTGCCTTAAGCACTGACCTGGATCCAGCTCCTGTTACCCAAATATAACCTTCACACATAGAAAGCATCTAAAGTTGACAGTTTCACTCCTGTTCTTAGGAAAAGCTCAGACAGAAACACATACACACACACACACACACACACACACACACACACACACACACACACACACACACACACACACATTGTAAAGTCTGCACTGGCTATATTATTTAGGCTGTGTCATGTCCTGGCATGCATTTCAATTAAATTATTAGAGCTCACACATTTATAAAGGGATTGTGGAGGAGCAGTTTTTTATTCATTAAAAAACATTTTGATTATGCTGACTTAGCACTCAACAACATTTTCACCCTGGAATGTGAGCGACTTTAACAGCGTTGAGTCTGAGAGGAGGAGCCCAGGCAGGTTGCTCCACCCCCATCAGGTGCAGGATTATCACAGGTTCTTGTCCGAGTCTTCCCCTGCGATCCACAGGAAGACCAGGCCCCCCAGCACGACCACGACCCATCTGTCTTGGTATCTGTCGAGGAAAAATGTAGGGAGTTTAAAGCTGCAGTTTAAAAAGCATAGGGATTTAGAAACAGGATATGTCATTACTCCATCACATCCTCTGACCCAAGAAGCAAGTGAAACATGCAGCTTGTAAGTCTCTGACGCAAAATAGATTCGATACAGTCTACTGTATATAACACTATAGTCACTTTCAATCTGTTCAAGAAAACACTCCTGCCCATGTATGAGAAATTGTTACGGTTTGCACTTGTTTTGCACTTTTTACTCCTCTAAATATTCCTTTATTTAAGGAAATTATTTGAATGTGTTTACCACTGTTTTTACTTATGACAAAAGTCTCACCTCTTCTGAGAGTCTCCTCACAGGCCTGTCCATGGAAGCCTGACTTACAGATGCACGTACAGGAGGTACCCGTGAGGACAGGGATGCCATTGTGCCTGCAGGGGGAGCAGCGGCAGGAGTCAAACTGCTGCTGATACTCATCCCAGCCTCTCTCCAAGTTGGCCAGTCTCGCACCTACATGGTCAGCGGCTGTGCTGAGGCGCACTAGCTCATAAATTGGCATTGTCTGGGTCATAAGGCAGGAAGGACAGAGAAAGAAAGTTAAAAAAAGTAACTAAAAAGTAGGGATGGGAATCACCCACAATACAATATTATCACAATACTTATGTGACGATACGATATTATTGCGATTTTAAACCTATTGCGATATACTGCGATATATTGCAATTCATTACCTGTTTTCCAACTTCAAATTATGTCCCCAAAGCAAAACTTTGTCAACATCTGTTTTGTGTAAAAATAAAAATAAAATGTCTCTGGTTTGTTCATCTCACATTTTCCATCAAGTGGACTGAAAAGCAATTAATCCTATTTTTGATGACCACACCAGCAAAGGCACAAAAGCAGTGTGTGGTTATAGACTGAGAAGGTATAACTTTGTTTTGTTTTTCTTCTGTTCAGAGCATGTTATGTCAAATCATCTTCCGTTAAGTCACCTCATATTCGATGAGTGTTGGGTTGTATTTGAGGGACGCTCCCCAGTTTTTGTAGGTGTCAGGGTTCCTAATAGCCAACAGGCCACTGCTGCTGTGTGTGACTCCCCCCTTCACTAGAGTAACAATGTCCTCAACCACAGATGAACTAGAGCTCGCGCCTACATTTAAAAAAGAAAAAAAGAAAGACATTTCAGCTCCGATAACACCGTACTGTAACAATCCTTTAATGACAATTTACAGATAAAGCTTATACATTTAATAGAATTTCAATGTCTCACCTCTATTATACGTTCCTGTTTTTTCGCAATGCTTCCCACTAACTTTGAGATTTACTGATTCTGTCTTTGTGAAGGAATGGCCTAAACCAATAGAGGCACCAAAGCAGCTGCCAGCTTCTTCACTGTTAATATCTGTGAGCGTTAGGGAAGAGAATTAAACAAAGGTTACTTTACATTTCATTATCTCTTAGATGACATTGATTATTAACAAACTGAAAAGCCCACAGTACTTGATTTCGCCATAGATGTTTTGTTGACAACCGCAACATATTCAAGGGTTCCTCCCATAATTCCCTCTGTGACATAGTGGGTGCCAAATGTGCGGAAGAAATGGGAGTAACTCCCAAAGTCGTACTGCTCAGGGAGCTCCATGAGTGAAACGTAGAAATCTTCATGAAGCATCAGCTTATTACTTCTCATTTTGAAGTGTGCTGTCTCCACTTTGGACCAAAGCCTAATGAACCCGAGGTCCTGAGGACAAAAAGGCAAGATTTTAAAGAGTAAAGTGATTTTTCTTGTTTTCAGAGGTAGAAATAGTAATTAAAAAAAGTTTTTATAAAACTGTAACTTATTTATACCTCAAATAATGTCCTTTCTTTTGGCCACAAACATTCACGGTAACTCTTTTTAGAAGAGTAAGAAATTTGGTGACATTTTGGTCCTGGGTATTTAAGTTTTAAATATAAGCAGGAGAGTGTTAGTTTAGCTTAGCATATACAAAATACTGAAAACACGGGGAAACAGATGGTCAACTGTAGGCCTGTATGTAAAATCAAATTGATTTTACACTTTGGTTTTTGTACATATTTAACAAACAAAACACTGTAAAATGTGTTAATCAGCGAGCTTTACAGGTGCTGGTAGGCAGATTTTGTTACCTTTTTGACAGAGCCAGGCTAGCTGGTTCACTCTGTTTCCAGTTTTAATGCTAAGCTAAGCTAAGCTAACTGGCTTCTGGAGGTATAGCTTCATATTTAATGGACAGACATGAGAGTGGTCATCTAATTCTCAGCAAAAGAATAAACATATTTCCCAAAATATTTAAAAAAATCAACAAACTCTGAAGTCAAACAATTAATAATGATATATTTAAAACAAACAAAACTAATTGCACTTGTTATCATGTAGAACATGTTGAACGTTGTCACCAATAGAGCATACCTGGCTTTTATGCTTTGTTAGCTTCTTGAAAAACTCGGATTCATCACTTCCACTCAGTCCAAATTCCACCATATTTATCCCAACTGTGACTCCGGCACTGGAAGAACTCATGGTTTTCCTTGCATTCAGCAGGCTCACCGTATCTTCATAGTATTCGTGAGAGCCCTCAGACGTAGCTTGAGCCTGTACAAGATCAAACTGTATGTCAAAATGTATTTGTTCAAATAGCCCATTTATTAAGAAATAAATCACAACATTACCACAAAGCGGTAGGTGTGGTAGTTGTACGGTTTCCTGTAGTTCTTCTCATCTTCATTATAGTGCAGGTTTTCGCAGAATGCGTCATAGATAAATTTCCTCCATTCACCATTATAGACATATTCACACGCTCCTCCAAAGTAACTCGGGTCAAGTACATGATCCACAAAGTCTCCAGTCAAGACATTGTAGCTAGGCAAAGTAGAATCATTCAAATTAGTCATTAGGTGAGGATAATAAAGATTAAATGAGACACATGTAAAATAAGTGATGTTGTGATTTAGATATATTTCTATAATGTTTAAAGAAATAGTGCTTTTGATGTGGTTATGTTTATTGAAATAATGTTTTACAGGTAACTATGCAGTGTACCTGGGAATTCATTTGCATTGCTTTTAAAACCAGCATCCGTGTGATAAAAACTATGTAAAGTGGATAACAATAACATTAGTAATAACTGCAGTATTTACCCCTGAGTGCCCCGTTTAGCACCAGGGATCGGCAGTATGGTGGAACACTTGTCATCTCTCTGGGTGACGTCTTCACAGCCCTCTTCATCAGAGAAATCATCACAGTCTGACTCTCCATTACAGCGAAGGGACTGGCTGATGCAGCGCCCTGGATAGACAGAGAGACAGATGTACTGCACATTTACACACTATCAGACAAAACACCATCAGCTTAAAGAGAATATGTTGTGTGAGCGGTCGTTGGTGGGACTTGCCTGTTTCATTGCAGGTAAAGCTCTCTCCACAGTAATCTGTCACCAGACACGGTGTTGTTACTGTTGGACATGCCTGCTTCTCCCACAGTGTCCCAGTGCACTCTGTGCCACCAAACTGTGAGGGCTTCTCCATGTATCGGAAACGGACCTGAGAAAGAGTTAAAAATGAGTTAGCTCTTAATCACTCAGTACGTCCATTCCCTTGCACCATTGTCGAGATATAGATTCCCACAGAAACACTGTAGCATTAGGCCATGTGGCATTATGTTTGTAGTGGTGCAGTTAAAATCATATAGCCTTAATTCAATGGTTGTTCATTTCTACATTCCATGTAAGTAGCTAATATTTGATTTGTTAGGGTCTACAAGCGGTTACAAAGTATATAAGTATTGTTAAACCAAGGCCCACTTTTATTATAGGATATCCATTGTTCCATTTAGACCTATAGATTATCTCATCCATGTATTGATCTGTGCTACCACACAGAAAACTGTCTAAACACTGTTTTTTTGTGGGGAGTTTTAATTTTAACATTGCCAGGCAGGGCTGTAGTCAAGTCCACCTTTGTCGAGTCCAAGACAAGTCTAAGACCAGGACAAGTCAAGACCATGTCCAAATAAGAGACAGTCAATACAGAGACAGAAAAAAAAGAATCCTCTTCAAGACCACTTACTTACCGGTTTGTAATTTATGTGATGTGAGAGACAGTACATCTTCTATTTTAAGATGCTAATTTTGCTTTATAATTTGTAATAATCAAAAAGCAAGTGCAGAGTAACACACTATAGGATCAAATTAGGCCACATTATTTACTTAAAATATAAAATGGAAATGTTCCCATTCTTGAACTTATAACTTGTCCTGAAGAATTCATAGTACAAACTGCTCGCTGACATTGTGTCTGTGGCCCAAATGAAAATGATTGATACCTGATGATTGAGGTATATATGACGCAGCCCGGCGTGTACCAGGCGACCAATCTCGATGCCTGTTCTAGATGGATTGTGAATCAAACCAATACCAATGGTTTTGTTTTGAAGGAGGAAATAACTTTAGAAAAAAGCATTTAGTGCTGGACTTGGTTGAGACCAACTAGAACATTAGGCAAGTCCCATGGCCGAGTCCGAGACAAGTCTGAGTCCGGACTCAAGTACTACAGCCCTGTTGCCAGGTATTGCACAAGCCACCCATAATATAAGCTGTAATCATAATTTTCATTCAACATATTTTACTGACTAATTCATGCAATTTATTGAGAAAAACGCCATTACCTTTCTGTCTGTGCAAGAGTTACAAGGAGTCCAAGATGACCAGCTCCCCACATTACAGTTGATGGGTATCGGCCTGTTTACAGCTCTGGCCCTCCTCAGCCCAGCCCAACTGGTGACCAAAAAACATGCATTATCATCTCCGTTTCTCTTCTAATAACCATGGTGCACAGGATATATTAAATCACTGCTTTCAAGGTGTTATATTTGAATGTAAAAGATGTTGAAGCAAGGAATACTGCACCTGGTATCAGCAGTTGTCCATGGCCTCCTGGATGCATTCACAACTGGGCTAAAATTGACAGACAGATGCAGTGTGCATAAAGTCAGGAGTAAAGGAATAAATGTATCCATACTGAAAATGAGTAGCTAGTCCTTAAGATCAAAATGCCATGACAAAACAGCCGTTGTGTGGTGACTTCTACCACTGCAGTGTTGACCAACCACAGTGAATGATTGATCAGGAGTAAACACATGCTCTTTAATGATCTATACCCCCATTTCTCAACTACACCCCCGCACTCCAATCCAGCTAAAACATGTTGTCCCAACAAACACTTTTTATGTAACTACAGTAAAAGTACTTTGAACACCTCAAACTGAAACAATTTGTGTTTTCTTTTTACATTATCTGCAGTGAGGTAAGCCGTTGGTTATATTATTATTATTATTATTATTATTATTATTATTACAACCTATCAATAATATTATAATAACCCTCAATAACAATGCCTTGATAATATCTATCCACATACAAAGTGGTTTCCGTCGCTTCTGATTTGTCAATTAAACAGCAAGAACGCGCACGTCATCAGGTCACGCGCAGCACGCAGGTGCGTCGCGTGTCCCACGCGTGGTCCCACGGCGGTGCGTTCAAATTGTTTGTTTTAGCATAAACAGTCTGTTGGATTCATCTCGATACATTTATCAGCGTAGCCGACAGCGTCCACGTCACCTCAGTTTAGACCGCTTTCCAAAAGTACAAACGTGAATGGTGATGAACAGAACGAGCTACGATGGACGAGGTAACTTTTAAAGATAAATAAAGTAATTTTAGCCTGAGGACCTTAAGAGGATAACTATATTTAGGTAACGTTAATGTTAGCTTTCCTACCATGCCCTGTGCTAGCTGTTACGTTACTCCATGTTTAATGCACCGTTTTTGAGCCAATTTGTCTCACTTGTTTATCATAAAAGTGTATGGTTTAGCAAGATTATCACAAGGTTTTCAGATATCCATCTCTGAGATATTTACCTCCACCTCAAAACGATGGCTGCAATTTAATTTCTTTTGTGGTGCTGACAGCATTGAGAAATTACATAAAAATAAGCAGCATTATTCCTGAGAAAAGTTGTAGGCTAACGTTAGCTGTTATTCTGTATTAGACCTTAATGTCAACAGTTCACCATGTGTTCTGTGGACTAACAACTGTTTTTGTTATTGATTAACCTATCAAATATTGTTTCGGTTCATCAGTTAATTGTTTGGTTTATAGAGTTTCTGAAAAATGATCATCACTGTTCCCAAAAGCTCAAATATCTTGTTTTGTCCACCCAACGGTCCAAACATTCAGTTTAATGGTCAAAACCAGCAAATATTCACATTTGAGAAGCTAGAACACAAGATTTATTTTACATTTTATTTTCATAAATGACTCAAAAGGATTAATCAATGATCTAAATTTTAATTTTGATTTGTGATTTTTATTTTTTATATTTTATGTAGCACCTTTCTACGATCCTGTTAAATAAAGTAATACAAAATAAATGACAGATCTACTGAAAATAGGACATTTCTGTAAACAATCTGTGTGATATGTAACATTATTTCAGCATTTATCTTATGAATAAACAGTAAATATAATAATAAAAAGAGAGGAATAAAAACATGTTGAATCAAATGTAACCCCAAACATTCGACTAAATATTTCGCATTCAATTAATCAAGTTCTTCACGATTAGCTAATCGCATTCTTTCAAATCGGGATTTCGATTTGAAAACAATTAAATGTTCAGCCCTACTCGGCATGTAAAACCAAAACTATCTGCATAACTAGATAGCACTCTGGAGTGACTGAGAAAGTGCTTTTTGTAACTTTGGTAAACCAACCCTTAAATTCTATTGTGTTGGGTTTGGATCCCTAAACTAACCATCAAGTAAATTGTCTGTGACAGTAATAGCATTTCTATTAATCTAACGAATAATGATTATTCATTTTTTTTCCCTTCTCTTTTTAATGGAGGGACTGAGAAACTTCAAAGCTCTGAGGGCCAAGTTTCAGGAAGAGGCCCTCCTGGCTCAATCGAAAACCACTCGACCAGCTGTTGCCGAAAAACCCAAATGCTTTCCACGTCCTGGAGGTCACTACAGCTCTGTGGTCAGTAGTATTAATATTCCTGGAGAAAATGAGACCCCAGCGGTTACCCGGGTCATCTTCAGAGAGGGGCTGCGGACATCTGGAGGCAAGCGACCGATTTCATTTCCACCACAACCTCAGCAGACCTCTCCCTCATCTCAGCTAGCTAATGGAGATGGCACAACAAGACAGTCCCTCAAAGAAAGACACATGCCTCTGGTGCTTCCAATCCTGCCTGTAAAAGAGCGAAAGACAGAACCCTCAGCCAAAAATGAGCACAAACTGGAGCCAGGCAAAGAAGTCCTGCCACAAACTAAAATCAAGAAGAAAGGTTTGCTGCTTCCTTTCAAGTCAGCCAAGGCATCAAAGGTCAAGGCAGAAAATGGAGAGGAGCCTACCTATGCTGATTTGACCACCAGACCTTCCAGTGCTCCCTGCGCGTTGCCCTCTGTGGAAAAACAAACCACAGAAGACGGGGCTTTGCTCCAAAGTGACCAATCAACCGCTGAGCTCCCCTTCTCCAGCCCCGATATCCCAACTACCCCTCCTTCTGCAGAGACAAATGCTGACTCCGACAACAAAATCATTAGCACCTTGGAGAGGGCCAGGAAGAAGTTTTCACGCAGGCAGATGTTGTTCTCTGCCAAACCTAAGAACTTGCATTCCCCTGACTACGTCTCAAGAGACAAGGCGTTCCCTTTGCCGCCACAGAACATTGTTGAACCTGAGCTACCCATACCCCCACCAGTCTTTCTTCCACACATGGCTTATCTATCAGCCCGGCCTTTCTTCAAAGCCAACCACTCTACACGCAGTGAGTTATACAGTGTAATTCAGTGATAAACACATTATGTCCACATTAGACACCCTTATCTTCTCATACTGTTTATTCGATTAGATTTCTAATGCATTTGCGATATTGTATTTCCCAATGGTTAGAGTCTGCGTTGGATAAGCAGTTTGGCAGAGATAACGCTCTTCCCTCTGTCAGGACTGGTAAACCTCTTCCACCCTATGCTCTGCAAAAGAAGCCTTTACCTGACTTGAGGTTACTGGGTCCATTGCCGCCAAAGCCTCCCAGACCTCCATTGGTAGATCTCAGCTGTTACCACCGACACACAGTTAACGGTATGTTAACTTGTTGTTGTTGTTTTTTTTTTCATTCCTGTAGCCTTGATTTGCGCACCACCCCTTTCTGGCTACACAGTGAAGATTATGATGGCAAAAAAGTTTTATTTTTACTTTGACATCGCTTACTGTGTATTGTACTGCAGTTTACTTTCAACCTATTTGTGGTAAGGTTGAACATCTGTTCTGATTCTGTGCTGGTTTTGGTTTCTTATTGTAGAGATGTCACCAGGAGAGCCAGTTGCTGAGCACCCATTCACCTCCAACCCTGTACTAGATGCTCCAGAGTTTCCAGACTTTGAGAATTCAGAGATGGAAATAGCTGAGAGTGAAGCTGTTGACATTAGTGCGCTAGAACTGGAGGCCTTAGACTTAGTCAGCACTGACCTTCCTCTGCCAGATGACTGCGGGGCCGCCGATGTTGAGGATCCCCAACCTGACTTAGCAGTGTGCGATCCTGTAGAGCCCCTTATGAGAACCAGCCTCCAAGGTCTGAACATTGGCAATCAAAACATAATACCCCTCGATCCAGCCAGCTTCCATGAACCAATAAACTGTTCAGAGTTCCCAGAGCCTGCTGTATGTGAGCAGTGGTCTCAGGGTGAGGAGGTGAGCGTAGATCCTCTTTCTAGCACTCACGCTGATGAGACTGACCTGGGAGAGACTGAGTCTCACTCTGCTGCACAGGAAACCGACAATGGTCACCACGCAACATTGAATGATGGGATTCAACCACATTCCAAGTGAGTTTTGTAGTACCTGCAATCACACTTTTTTTTTTTTTTTTTTTTTTTTTTTTTTTCACATTTCAGTGTGTTAAGACATTTCCTGTTTGTACCCTCTAGTGTATCTCAACAGGACAGTTACTTTGAGTCGTGCAATAATGTGTATGAGGATGTCGAGAACATCAACAAATTCTTGGGCCAGAACTCGTGGAAACGAAGAGGTTGTCTGAAGAGTAAGAATGTTTACTTAATACAGTTTTTCTTTTTGATATCAGCTCTGTTGCAGACATTTGTTGTCCCTGTTTAACTTCGTTGTCAATAATTTTTACAGATCCATATGCTGACAACCACCCAATGGTAACTCATTTTTTTTAATTTAATCTAATTGAGTGTATAAGTGTAATAAGAGAAGCGTTAAGTTTACGGTCAGACACATCCTGTGCAATGAAGAAACATTGTGCTTCACTCTGTTTAACAGTCCAATATGTGGTAAATGAAATGTATCATCTGTTTATTTGAACAAGGAGGAGGCGGTTCTTAACATGTGGCCACGGAATCCGTGGTATGTCTTTTTTATTTTTTTTTATTTTGTGTTTTTCAAACATACAAGTCCTGTCATTGACATTGTTTTTTTGCCAGACGAAAGGTGGCAATTGATTTTTCTCTTACTGTGGTAATCAAACTGCAGGGGCAGGGCATCAGAACACGCTCATTCGGCCCATAATCATGTCCACAGGTATGTTAGACAACTTTCCTCTCATACAGCGGGCCAAACGCTTATTTCCTATGTTTTCACATTGAAAACCGCTTTTGTCATTTCTTGTTCAGTTTTTATTTATTTTTTGGTACTTTTCATAAGCTTCAATTTATATTTCGTTTATTTTATTATTTATTTTATTTTATTTTTTGGCCACTGAACAGTCTGAAAGAACGCCAAAGCCCCGACAATGCTTACCTTAAAGAACAGAGGAAGAGGGAAAAGCATCGTCTGGAGAAGCAGAGAAAGGAGCAAAAAGAAAGGGAGAAGAAGGAAAATGAAATGAAAAAGAAATTCAAAGTAAGTTACGCAATCACTTTCCTTGGAAGTTAACCTTTTCATTTTTTCTCGTCTGCTTTTAAAAGGCTTGTACAAATTTAATATTGCTTGCAAATGTTACATATATTACACAAATATTGCATGTTAATGTATATCTTAGTGTCACAACGATGGTCAATGAAAAGCAGTAAACTATGCACTGCCGAACTGCTCTGCAATCAGTCCAAACCACAGCCTCTCATTACTGAAAATGTGACTCTCAAGGTGAGCGGGGAGGAGGAGCCCATGTACCACGCCAAGGTGATGGTGGCTAGCAAGGTTCGCAAGAATGACCTGCCAGTGAAGAGCGGCGACACCGTCGGCATCATTCGCACCACCAGCTGCCCCAAAGGCAAATGGTTGGCCCGAGACGCCAACAACAAGTGTGAGTTTAGACGCAGGTTTTCATGTAAGCCCGAGAATGGAAATCAGGATTTGAGCTATAACAACGCATTGGTGCTGATACCAGGTTGTTTCACAAGATTTGACCCAGACTAAAACAACCTACGCATGTCTTGACCTCACCTGAATTTTGGACTACAAGCAGGCTAAGAATAACCTCTGATCGCATAGAAGTAATGGGAATTCTTTACAAAGGAGTATTTTCGTTTTAACACGTTTGCACCACAGTTTCTCCGTGTGTTCAGTAACTGCTTCATCCTGGGTATTGCAGACGGCTATATTTCAGTGATGAATGTTGAACTAAATATCAAAGAGATGCTGGAACTTGGCAAGAAGGCCCAAGCAGCTGGACGCGGAGGCAACCTGGAGGGGGATACCATCAGCATTGGGAGCAGGTACTAGGTAGCTCACTGATAACATTCTTTGGTTTGGGGTGGGTGTGTGGGTTCATAACTCTAACAAACTTTTTGTTTTGTTTTGCAGATCTTCTACCCACGCCGTACTAACAAGCAGTTGTAAGTATCATTAGCCTCTGCTCAAAAACTTAACTTACTATTGATATATGGGTTGTACTGTCACCTCTAACCCTAACTTCTGCTAAGACATACAGTTAACTGGTTGATATAATGAATGGACTTGTTGACTGACAGAGAACAGTTGCACAGAGGTTGGCAACCAGCTGAAAGAGACACACGACCAAATGCCTGGCCTGAATAACTTTACTAGTTGTCATCTGCTTGACAGCCATGTGTTGTTTTATGATTGTGAAGGAATTCCATGTAAGCTGGAGGTTTCAGTTTCTACCCTGCAAAACATCTATCACCACCATGCACAGTGTGCTTGATCAAACTCCTTTTGTTTTTCCACAGTCACAGATGACAGTGAGGAGTGGGCATGTGAAGATGAGACCCTCTCACCCCCCATTGAAAGCCAGTAAGTACTGGCCTTTATTGTGGCTTAAAGTTTGGTTTCAAATCAATCAGTTGTTTTTTAAAAGAATGACCGAAACCTTTGGCCACATGAGAGCGCATTTAACTAATTCCCTCTGAAAGATATGATTGAATTTATGTGAGACATTGTAATATTTTTTTTTCCTCTCTATTCTGTATAGTAGCTTTCCCCATCAGACTGTTTCACTCCCTGAGATGTGTGAGTACATTTTACATCCGGTCCTTTTTTTGAAGTGAAAACATGCCCCCCACCCCCCTCCCTCTCAGCCTGGGGAATGCAAGCTCTGCCTGTGGTTGTTTTATGTTATGCATTAACATGGCAGACTGTAACTTTCCTTTTGATGTGCATTTTTACCGTGCCGCTTCCTTACTCCCTCCCTCTGTCATACTGTCTTTGCATAACTCACCCCCCATCCGTCCCTCACCTTCCCACCAACCTCTGCCCTTCATGTGTTCGTTTTGACAGCATGTGGCTATGTCAGCACCCAGCACACTCTGAGCGATGCCAACCTGGAGGACCTACACACGCAGTAAGTCTCAAACCTTGGCACTTTTCCTTGCTTACCCAAATGTACATAAATCTTTCTGCATCCACCTTCTCCAAACGGGGTGTGTGTAACATATATCTCTTCATGAGTAACTAAATATTAAACATTGGAAAGAAAAGTGATGTAGAGTGCAAAAGATATTGATAATTGGAAACATTATGTGTGGGTCCTGACATTTTTGGTAGTAGTCCTACTATATGATTATAGTAGAGCCCAAAATCAATAGTTTGTGCATTGGATGACACTAACACAGGGGACTATGCCTTCAACTAGCAATTGTTTTTGTTATTTTCTCAGTTAAAATTTCAAAAAAAGTTGTGAAAAAAAATGCCCATTATAATTTGCCAGAGCCTAAAGTGAGGTATTCAAATAGCTTGTTTTGTCCGACCAGCAGTCTGAATCCCAAAGATATCCTGTGTACTTTCATATATAACAAGGAAAAGCAGCAAATCAGTACATTACAAGTCAGTGTTACCAGATTTCGATGGCACCAAATACTCTATTCAGAGCCCAACCTGCCCAATTCTCATAAAAGTAGCTCAAAAGTATTGCTGAGAGTTTTATCCAACGTTTCTATGTAAAAAATAATTTGAGTCTGAAGTGGAATATGATGACATTTTGTTAAAGTAAGCCGCACGCTCTTGGACAGATGGGCTAATCATCAAAAGCTTAATAAAAGTAGTATTTATTTCAGCGTTACTGTATTGGATTGTAATAAATTGTATAGGTGTTCCTCGCCCCCTGTAGGCCACTGGTGAGAATGAAAATTAATCGTTATAGTAGTAAAAATAAGTCCTAACTGTTTCTTGTCTTCATTCTTCAGGAACAGACACGAGGCCCTGCAGAAACTAGCCATCTTCTTCCAACACACCAAAGATGAATTTAATGACATCCCTGATAGTGGAGGAGCAACCCCAACAAAGTACAGTATTCTCTTATCCATGACCTCAAACATTACTTTATTCAAAGTTATTTTTTTCATGTCCACTGATGTTGTCATATTTAATCATTTAAACATGTTTTCTTCACTTCATTCATTCTATCCTATGCAAAGTGCTGAGCAATCAAGTAAGTTTACAGATTTATTTCCATGACTCCACCGTTGTCACCGCTTGTCACTCTCACTGATAATGGTGAAGCTAAGAGGAGGGTACTTACAAATCTCTTTTAAGAACTCTACAGTCCGGTTGGCGCCCTGCCTGTAATGGAAAAAGACTTGTAGGGTACATTTATCTGATTCATGTAACCAGGAGACATGGTGCAGAGACAGTTCAGAGTTGATGTGGCATTTGTATCTGCTCGTCTTTATCCAGGCTTCTTGTTTGCTGTTGAGGAGCCTCCATATCCGTACGTGTTGACCGGTTTCCTTCTTATCAGCAAGTGAAGCTTGCCTCCGATTGATCTTTATTAATATTAGCAGAGTGCTCGTAGTACTTCAGGTTGTTTAGCATTCCCCTTCTGAACTGTGATGTCCCTTGTGTTTTGTATGACAGTGAACAAGAGGCTGACTTCACAGAGCTGGAGCTCCTTCCTCCCCCGCCACTATATGCTGACACCTTCTGATTACCACACTGGCTGGAGCAAGTAAAGTCGGGATGAAAACTAAAACTGCGCAGTTGACTGTTGGGATGTGATACCATGAAGAATATCTGCCATGGAGACCAGTTTGCCGTGTATCTGAATATTGTTTTTGGATCCTCCACAGTGGAGAAAAGGAAACGATCATGAATGGAGCTGCTGATATGACTATAATTCTGATCTCACCTTTTTTGTTTTAATTTGTTATATTTGCATATTTAACATTGTGTTCTACACTTTTCTTTCCTTTTGATGTTACTGTTAATAGAGCACAAATAGAATCATTGCACTTCATCCAAAGAGCAATGACATAAAGTAGCCAACTGTTCACTTGGAGAAGCTTATATTTAAGGATTTGTTTGTGAATGTTTTCTTTGCATTTAGATTTTTTGTTTCTGTTACATCTAATAAATATTTGTTATTGATTTATGTTTTTGATGATATTGTTTGTCCCTGATTGAAACAGACTGCTGGAGCAATCATAATGTATATAGTGTAGCTCCTGTAGACCTACAGTAATTCACTCCTGAGATCGGTGATACAATTCATCCTTTCTTATCCGCACTTCACTCTCAGTTGATACTTTGTCAAGATGGCATATACAGTATATGAACCTTTTATAAAATGTCATTAAACTTTTCAGGGTTTTCATTTGTCACAGTACACATGTGTCACACAGTCTTTTTTTAGAAGAATAGACTGTTCACCAATTCCTAACTTCTGTAAAAAAAAAAAAAAGCAACAGAACTCAATAAAAAAATAACCACATAGATGTACATTGGTGCTTCTATTCATGGGTCTTTTTCATTGTCTGTCTGACTTTGCTTTGTGAAATCCCCCTTGTTACTGCTGAGTTGAGGAACACACAGCCCCATTAGAGGGGTGTGTGTGCGTGAGAGAGAGAGAGAGGGAGGGGGGGGGCTGCTATTAATTGAAAAGGGAGGAGCTGGAGGAGTGGCTTGCTTGGAACGCTGTCACAGGACTCTCTACCCTTAAGAACAGGAGTAATATAGTAAGGATGGTTAGAAGAAAGAGTGAGAGCTGTGACTGTTAGAAGACAACTAGCTAGTGGTTACATTTTGAAGGAGCGTATTTTCTGAATAGCAGACTAACAGTTTAGACTTGCATGACGACGACTCCTTAGGATCCAAGTAGAATCGCTATGCACTTGTAGAGAGTAAAAAATAAAGGTACTGCGACAGCTTGTAACACAATTTGTGATACCCTTTTTATTTTTTTCCCTTTTATTTATTCATAACACGTTTTAAATGCAACGCTGTTTGATATATGAGAAAACTATGGCAGCCGAGACGAGGAACGGCGGCAGTTCACTGAACAACAATAACTGCAAAGACCACAGCAGGAGAAAGTTACTGGTCGGAGTGGACCTCTTCTGCTTATTTTTAGGTAAGAGTCCCACTGCATGTTAATTACCGTCAACATGTATGATATGGCTATGTATAACGTGTATGTATTACTAGTCCTCTTATACAGGACTTTTGGTACTCGGCATAGAATTGATGACCCTTTTTCTTTTCTTTTTAACTCAAATATTGTTTCATTGTAATATGTTTAACTTTGCAGGACTTAAGCATGTTCAAGATTACATTTTTTGCTCCAGCTCATACTGTATCTTCCATGTGATTGTTGCCCTATATATAACTGCTCAATAATGTTAACGTTAATTAGTATTGTACTTAGAGGACGTCTCTACTTGTACTGTCCTTATAGGTTAAGCTAGCTAAATATCAGTTACATTTAATAAATGTACAGTTAATTGAAACTATTACGATACTTAACATTTAAAACGAATTATCATATTCAAACACTTTAGTTATAGCCTAAATGTTTTAGCTAGCCAGCTACATCAGCTCGACAAGCTGTGTTACCTAAGCAACAAGTGATTGCCCATTCCCAACTGTAGCCTACATATTTAGCTATAATAACAGCCATTAAGCTAGATATTTTCCATAAATTAGTTTAGCTAGGGGAAGTATGTTTTCCTCAGCCCCCACCCTTCAAAATAATAGTGCTGTCAAAGGGGAAACTTTAATAAATAGCTCCATAAGGGATATATTTCTTTGGTCTCGAGCCACACCTGTACTGTACCTCTGCTTTGACTCCTCATTATATTTTCCAGAATGGCTCACATTCCACACCAGCAAGAATTCTCTTGATCTCAACATCTGGCATAATATAATGTGTGTGTGTGTGTGTGTGTGTGTGTGTGTGTGTGTGTGTGTGGGTGTGGAGTAATTAAGGGAAGTGGTGTTGAAAAGGTCAGACCTGAGTGTGTGTGTGTGTGTGTGTGTGTGTGTGTGTGTGTGCGCGCATGTACATCAGCACAAGTCCTTTGATGTTCAACAGCTGCAGACACTGGGTTAAGGTTGTTAAATATTTTTGTTACACTGAAGTTTAAACCCAAAAGTCCTGCAAAAGGTTGGCCTGTCCTCGGGGCTTAAACCTTTTGACCATTTACTAATTTCACTAATTTTCTTCTCTGATATAACCATATGTTTCCAATGTGTTGTTCTGTGGAATGTTAGTGTGCGAACATGATTGCAAACAGCAGTGTTCAACTATAAAACAAAACTGTTGCAACTGCATGGGGAAAGCACCATTCTGGCTATTGTTAAAGCAATCCCATGAAGGAGCTACAGTATAAACACTCTTTCTTTCTGACAAGCTATATTTAGTCTAGTTTTTGTCTCTATGGTGGGTAAATCCCCATGATTTGCTCTGTGCATGTACATTTCCACAGTGTTTTCCTGGCTAAAGATGTGGTTTAAAGAGAGCTACCACAAGGAGGAAATGTTGGGCAGGTTCTGGCTATCATCACTCCTCCATTGTCACACACTGATTGCACTTCTAGTATTACTGTATCCATCTCTCTCACACACACTATCTCCAGTCACTGTGATCCCAGTAGACCACCAGTAAAGATAACGTCAGTCAGTACACTAGAGAAGAAATTCACCCTGATTCAGTGGTGATTGGAACTAAATCCTGACAAATAATGCTGAGGAAAGCAATTATTTAGTGTTTTGCTTGAACCCTGGTGAGGTGGTCAGGTTCAGTTTAAGCTGTAGCAGGTGGCTCTCATGTTTCCCAGTTAATCGTCTTATGTTTCTGTGTGCTTTTGCCCTGGTTCAGCACGAGGTGAAAGGTGGTTAATCGGCTACAATTCCACCTATATTTTTTAGGTTTCTGAACACCCTTCCTTTTTTATGTTGAAGTTAACCCAAATTACAAAAACAAATAAAACTTTTGTAATGTTGATGGTATCTAATACTTGTTGTATTAATGTTGGGATAGTCTCAACACTAAAACTGAAACTGAAAGAATCTCCATTCTTGTAATTTGGTTAAATTGACCCTTTTCAAGTGAACTAACATGAGTGTTTTCTATCAGATATGCTGAACATTTACATTGCATTTACAACATTTGAAATAAAAAAGACAGAAAGACGTTGAAGTGTCAGTTGATAATACAGTTAGTTAAAGAAGTCAAAAAGGCTGAAGTTGAAGCACTAGTTGAAGTTCAAGCACTGAAAGGAGATGAAGTGTCAATTGTCAGTTTTAGTTAAAGTCCTGCAAGATACAAACCGTGCTGCCCACTTAGAACATCCAACATGGGCCTCAAAGTTGTTTTTGAGGAAAGTATCTTGAGTTAAGAAGTTTATCAGACAGTTAAACATGGCTCTGGGACATTAGCAAAGCCTTCATTTAAGTAATAGTCAAACATGGTTGTATAGACATTTTAATTACTCAGTGTGAGCTCAGTAGAGTGTCTACAACTAACCAAACACCAAAAGAAAAACATAGACTTGGCCTATTCTATTGCATGTTGGAAAATTAGAAGACAGCAGGCCACAATCATATCATTTACAGTATGTGCATTTTCCCCAGGTACTACTGAATGATGTCTGCAATAATTTCTGCTACATGTATGTGCATACAAGGTCATGTGTGTATAAATGTATGCATATACTTTGTGTTTCTATGTGCATACATGTATTGTAAGTGCCAATGTATTGTCAGCATTTCTTTTTTGTTTTTGTGTGTGTGTAATTGGGGGCTGTGGGTAAAGAAGAGGACCAGATATGATAACTGCCTTGTGTATAATACCCACTCTTCCTTAGAAATGTGAATAATAAATGGAGTGAAAAAAATAAGAGCAGCAGTTATAGCCGCTAGCAATTCAATGCTAATGCGCTTTTATTTAACCCAAGCAGGCATAACCGGTTTCACTTCTGCAGTGGAACTGTGAACTAATTTTTTCAGCAGGCCTGACAGACAGACAGGGGGCAGGTTGTGTGGGGGCTGCTGTGAGTAAAAACAACTGCATCTGTGTATACACCCCGAATGCCTCAGACATGTATACATTTCTACGCCAGACAGTGAGCGATCCCTGCAAGTGGAAAATGTGCGTTTATTTTAATAGTCACACTTGGTGTTTTGGCGAATGCCTCCAAATATAGTGGGGATTTAATTCAGCGCGAGGATTACACATTGGTTCTAGTTTCCACAAACTGCAGCTACATGGAGCTGCCTGTGCTGAACTGGGGGAAAGGCAAACGGGCAAGCGTAGGAAATTCTAACAAGTGTGTCTTAATGATACGTTTTCTCTCAATTCTGATGTGAGACGGCGCTCCGTTATGTGCTGAAAAAGCCATCATTTTTACAGTGTTTGCTTATTTTCAGTTGGGGGTCCCCAGTTGATTGTAAAGCAAACTGCTTTAGGGCAAAACCAAATAGAAGACACCTGATGTTTAGCATTAGCAACCGAAAACTTGGGGGGCGGAGGGGGTCCTCCCTCCAGCTCTAAATTTCACTTTGTTTGTTTCTGTTGTCTTTGGGCTGATGTTGAGCTAATGCAGAAGACATACCCACGCCTGTGCTGACTGGTGTTGTTCTTGGCAGGACAAGGACACCCTCCCCCCTCCTCCTCGCCCCCTGGCTGTTAGAAGCGGGAAAGCAGGAAGAGGGTAGGAGGGGGAAATCCTAACATGCCGTACTCAATGCTGATGCTGCACTGTTAAGACGGATAGAAGGGGTCGAAGGGCTGAGCGGAGAAGAAAGCCCTGCTGAGCTTCTGGAAAACAGGACTTGGCTGTCTGGTTGTGTTTTTCTTCTTCTTTTTAATCAGCTGTTTGAAGCACTTGACCATTGCAGGTTGTGGGCACTTTATTTCATCAATTCATTTGCAACCTGTGTCTCTTTCCATCAATCTCTGCCTCTGGCCTTGTCTGGTCTGTGAGTGTGTGTAAAGGCAGGGGTCAATACTCTGGAGTTATCACATCCATCACTTTCAGCTGTGTATGCCTTTTCTCAAAAGATACATATCAGCAGTTTGGGAAGTCCTGAGTGGTTCTGTTCATGGCCAGGCTAAGCAAACTGAAGGGATCAGACGTTAAAGATTCAGGGTACTGTAAAGTACCGTATATTTTTACAGTTACAGAACTCTGAGACATACCGCCCTGCTCTTTCTCTTGCCACCAGACTCGCTCTGGAGCCGATTGTAGCTGTATTGTAGGTATTTGTTTGAAGAGCGAAAATGAAAACGAGAAAGTTAATAATGTGAATCCTGCTGAATATGGAGGGAATGCCAGCATCCTGGAGTTCCCATCAGGCAGCAGCGCTCCGTCTGTAACCTGAGCTCAACCCAGCTGGACCTTCAAAGGCCAAAGGGTGTGTGTGTGTGTGTGTGTGTGTGTGTGTGTGTGTGTGTGTGTGTGTGTGTGTGTGTGTGTGTGTGTGTGTGTGTGTGTGTGTGTGTGTGTGTGTGTGTGTGTGTGTGTGTGTGTGTGTGTGTGTGTGTGTGTGTGTGTGTGTGTGTGTGTGTGTGTGTGTGTGTGTGTGTGTGTGGGGCTGATGTGCTCAGCAAGTGAAGCGTGTGTTGACATTTGGTTTCAGAAATCACGCCCCCCCTCACCGCAACTATCCTGCCTTTAGCAGCTCTCAGCACTGACCTCTACACCCCGGTGCTTTTGAAACTGAGAGACAGACGAAGAGAGCGTGTGAGAAAGTGAATGCTGCTGTTTGTTTTCCTTTGTATCGGCAGATCTCAAAGAGTGACTTGTAAGCTCCACCATCAGTTAAATGCTGCTTTTGAAGTGATTTTGAAAGTGTGTTTTCCAAATTCTGTCAGAGATTTGAAGCCTCTCCTGGGTACTACGTCCAAACTCAAATTTCAAAGTCCTGCATTGAAGCCATTGGTAAATGCAAAAATAAGCTGTCTTTTTTTTGGCTTGCATCTCAGTAACACCCACTCTTGTTTGTTGACAGGAGATAAATAAGATCTTGCCACTTTACTTGGCAAAAAGACACTAAATTGATCGGACGCAGACACCCCCCCTCCCCCCCGGCATCTTAAAGTGGGCCTTTTTAAGTGCACTTGAAAGCCTCGGCAGGAAAGGAGGGATGGCTCTGATACTGTTAATGTTTTTTTTTGTCAACAGAAATGGTCTCTCTCTTAAGAGCATGACACATCCAATCCTTTTAGTGCTAACTCAGCCTGTTTAAGATCAGTTGACGCTATTCTAAGCATAAAAGGTTCACTTAAGTCTAAAACAACAATGTTGCTTTGATTTTAGCATTCATTCCAACACATTTCTCATGACAGCATCAGTGTCAGTTTTGAAAACAGGATGAAATCGATAACTTGAATACACATCTGCTGGGAGTTTTTTTTTTTTTTTTTTTTTTAAATGTTTGTATGAATGTCTGAGATGTCTGTGTCTTTTGTGTTCTTTTCTATTAGTCTTCCTGTTGATATGTCTATTAATGCAGCTGTCCACTGTTGTGGTTTAAAGAGCTGTCTGACCTCTGCTCCTGTGTGTCCAACCATACAGTGTTGCTTGTTGCTGTGTTTTTGCACAAATCTCCCTTCCCGCCTTACCAGAGAGGATTCTTCTGCAATGACAACAGCATCAGGCTGACCTATAAAGGCAGCACGGTGTCCACCACCGTGCTCTCAGCCGTGGGCGTCACTGTACCCGTGGTCTCAGTAAGTGTGGTACTGCAAGAGAAAGAGAGAGAGAGCATATGTTGGGACGCTCTCGGTTCATCCAATGGTTGGCTTGTGACGGCTCAAAAAAAACATGATTGGTTCGACAGGCTGTGACTCCCACTCGGTGGTTTTATGTTGTACTTCATTAGCTGCAAATCAAGTATATGTGCATTACTGCCAACCATTTTCCAAAGCTACTGTGTATTATCATAAGCTTTCAGATTGATTTATTTCCTAGTGGCATCCATTGCTTTCCATTCATTTCACTACTTTAACAAAATGGTTTCATTGTTGAAGTAATTTATGAAGTAAAAATACCAAAGATTCGATGAGTTTGTAAGTTCACTCTTGACCTTTGAAAATAGTAATTTTCAACTACAGATTATTTTCTTGAATAATTGAATAATCGTTTATTCTGTCAGTCCAAAACCTGGAGATTTTTTATGTACTACCATAGAAGACTCATAGAATTAGTTAACATTCATGTATTGTGTATTTTAGGTTCCTTTAATTCCAAATGTCTGCCACTCATCGTCATTCACCAATGGCAGCCTGAAGAGAGAATCTAAAAAGAAACCGTGTGCTTTGGAAAATGGCCAGCAGTAAAACAACAAGAAACAAACCGATATGGCCCTTTGAGACATCAGGTCTGCTCAAAAGTCCCCACTAAAACTGAATATTGAACAAAGCTGGGGTCATTATTTCTTGATTAGTCACAGTTAACAGCCACAGAATGGACTGAGTCTGTCCCAGATGTTCCCTTGTTGCCTCTTGCTCGTACCTGCGACCTAAGTAATTTGCGTGTCAATTAACCCAGCACCTCCATCTCTCTCTCTCTCTCTCTCCCTCACCCATCCCCACCCCCTCCTGTGCCGCTCACTGCTTCTTCACACTAGCCGGCCTGCCTTTCTTGGTCATTGAGACCAGCGCTGTTCAGCCTTACCGTAGAGGGTTTTACTGCGATGATGAGTCCATCAAGTACCCGGCCAAAAACGGAGACACCATTAGCGACGGTGTGCTTAGTGCGGCTGGCATTCTTATCACCATCCTCTCTGTAAGTCACCTCACTCTGATTACTAATGTCATCCTCACTCTTTATGTTTCAGCAGCCTTCACCATTACTAGCAGCACCAACTGACACCTTATACCAGATGCTGACCACAATTTCTCATCCTCACTGCATTGGAGTATTTCACAATATGCCCAGTAGGAGTTATAATTAGTTAATGATAACATTTCCAACAATATATAATAATATGGTAATCATATAGAGGTTTTAAACTACAATTACAACACGTTTTCTCCAACCAAACCATGCATATTCCGACTGACGTCATGTTTAGAGAAATGCACTTGTGCACACTCCATCAGAGTCCTCCTGATCCTACATGACTACTGAAACGACCACTCCCCATACCTGTGCTATCTGTCCCTCTGATTGGCTTCAGCACATTCCAGATAAAAAGCAGTCAACAACATTTGTTCAAGGCTTTTCTCCTCCGGGGCTTAAGATGCCTCAGTTGATTGAAGCACTTTAGCGAGCGAGCAAGTGTCGAGTAATTTGTTGCGATCTCCCGGGAGAAAACAGTGAGGATGTATCCAAGAGCTTCACACTAAACTGTCATCCTAGAATTCTATAATTCAGTTTCATTTTTCTCCATTTGCCACTGCTCAGAGGTACGCTTAAAACTGTCGATTTTTCTGCCATAGTTTTCAGACATGCATTCCATTTTGAGGAATGCATCTGTCTGCATGCCTTTGTCATGGCGAGCATTTTTAGTTAGACTTTACACACATAACTGCGACCCAAAGCATTGTTTTGGCCTTCGTTGTTTCCCCCACTTGTGCATCCAAGGACATGATTGGCCTTTGAGCTCTCTCAAAACACTTCTGAATTCACAGTAGTACTGTGGCTCAAAAATCCAGTGTAAATACTGACATGCACAGTTCACTATGCATTTCTACTAAAGTAGTGTAGCAAAACATAGCACAACCCTACATCCTGAAGGCAGGATGTACCCAATCCCACCAAAATCCACACCTAAGTAATAAAAAAACAATACATAATACACAACAAAGGAGGAGAAAAACACATTACTGCAGGAGTCTAAGATGGTAAGTTTAAAACTACAAGTTGGGGCCCATTGTCATGTCTGTAGTAAAATATAATGCTATTTTCATTGAGGCAATGGCAAAGAGGCCATTTAAAAAGTGTCTAGATTTGTTGCTATCTGTCAAGTTTTTATCTAATATGTCAATTGAATCGACCATTGGACTGTAACACCATAAGCAACCACTCTAACCAACTTAGCAACCATCTACTAAAACTTTAGAAATCACCCCGAAATCCATATCATCCACGTAGCAACCACCTGTAAACACATTGGGAACAAAAATCCCCAGCAGCAACTTAGCAAACAACGAGCTACCACATAGGAGACGCACCTTAGATGTCTATTTAGCAACTATGCGCTAGACAACTAACAACACCTAGCAATGTCTCAACAGCTATTAACACATTAGCAACCACATTGAAAATGCCAAGTGATCGGTAATGTGTTAACAAAACAGATTCCTGGCACATGCACTTAGCAGCAGGCACACTTGAAAAATCTTCAGAAACCTTCTAGTTGCTCTGTGGTGTTACTTAGCACTGCCATAGCATATGCAGTTGTCACCTGGCAGACCAACAGTGGGAAGGTCCCTTGCCACATGGCATGGCCTGTCTCTCCCTGTAGCCACTAGTGCCCTGCTCCTGGAGAGCAGACTACTCTACGGGCTCGGGGCCACAGGGGTTTTCATGGTGAGAAGGAGTTCTGGCCCTGTGTAATTATGGTTGACGCAATGGTTGTTTGGTTAAATACTGTAATTGGTGGGGTGGAATTGTGGTGAAGGCCCAAAACAAGAAGACTTTGCCAGATATCTCATCTTCCTCTTGCAAAAATATGACTTTTCAATCCATCCCCTTCCCCCCACCCCCCGGAGCGTTCTGGCCAGGATTTGTGTTTTCTGAACCAGAAAACACCAACATTAGGTCATTTAGTGCTTCGTTTCCCACTGACTAGAGCTGAGAAACACAAAAGGCCACATCCTTTATAATTTATGCAGATATATTTTTATTTTTTTTAGAAGAAATGAAAACACCGTGGTGTCATTTTGGAAATACAAGACGTTTAACATAAGCCACAAATCGGCGTCTTTCACCCATGATTATCTCTTGAGGTCTCAGTCTAACAGCTACATATCCTCCAATGCCAATTTATTTATTCATTCACATAGTTAAATCTTTCTCACAAGGGGAACCAGATGTGTTCCCCCCCCCCTTCCCTTTTTCCCATGAAAACAGCTGGGCTTTATTGAGCTGGCTCTAAAGGCCTGGATGGTGGAAAACAACAGACTCTATCAGCTTGTTAAATCTTCGTCAGGGCTATCCCTCTGCAGAGAGTGTTTTCCCAGAATGAGACTTATTTCTGCGCCCCTCAGAAGAATGTCTGATGAAACCGAGATACTAACATGAAAACGGCCAGACTTCCCGTGTGAAATCGGAGCCGTTTCAGAGAGGCAGCCGCAGCGGTGAAAAACAAACGTGCCCCCGACGTGCGCCTGGTGGAGTCTGGCCACCAAAATCAGACACGTCGCCTAGCTCAGCGTTTCTGCTGATTAGAACCAGCGGTGCCTCCACCGCTCCCTCTCACTCCACTCCTCATCCCTCTCCTCACCTTCCTCTTTTTTTTTTTTTATTCCTCTCCTCTACTCTTTTAGCTTTCTATCCTCCCTTCCTCTCACTCTGCCCTCCATCCCTCCACTTTTCTCCCTGGAACTCCCTCCACACTCTCGTTCTGACTCCTCTTCCACACTTTCATTTGTGAGCTGCTGGATGACAACAGGGGATGAGGGGGGTTGGGAAGGCGTTTTTTGAGCTGGAACAGCTGTTGTGAGTTATGGCTATCCACCTCCCCCTAAGTGCGCCATACACGTCGATCGTCGGTTTTAGACGGTGGTTTATTTACACACTTACATAAAACTATACATGGCGGACAGTTTGAGTTGCCTCCCACGTCGCCTCACTGTTTTCTCTCAGAAGTAGAATGGCACAGGTAAACACATTCAACTATAAAGTAGCCCTTTTCAAACCACTTCAGAAGAAATCCCTGTATTCTGTTTAAGCTGTCATAATAACATCTTGATCCTGAAAAAAAGTTATTTTAGTCACATACATCACTTGAGTTCTCTATAGCCCGGTCCCAAATGTCCATCCTTACCCGAATTACAAGCTTTGATGCACATTTCCAGTAAGTCCACAATAGCTTAGTGCTGTCCCTCTGTAAGCACAATGTAGTGTCCTAATGTTAAAAAATGGTGATGACGGTGGATGTCTAAAAGTATGAAAAAAGGTCTTACAAGAACAAAACTTTATTAGGCTATTATTATATTCAGATAATGAGTATCAACTGCTCAATTGAGTATTAAATTACATTCGAAATAATGAGCATCACACGTGGCTGGCCAAGCAAATTCTTCTGTCCAAGTAACATAATTTAATAGTGCTGTCCCATTCCTCCTAAAATGTTTTGGCTCTCCTGCACTCACACATTTTCACGGATAACTCAGGAGATGTGAATGAAGTGTTTAGGAATTAGGGTGGACATTGGGACTGGGACTGTGTTAAAATCATGATATCCACTGACGTCGCCATGACTTCTGTGCCTTCAGATCATCGTCGGGGAGAGCTACAGGATCTACTTTCTAAACGAGGGATCCAAGTCTTTTGTAGGGAACCCCTACATATCGGCTCTCTACAAGCAGGTGGGCGTGTTCATCTTCGGCTGCGCCATCAGCCAGTCCTTCACTGACATTGCCAAAGTGTCAGTGGGCCGAATGCGCCCTCACTTCCTCGATGTGTGCAAACCTGACTTCTCCACTATCAACTGCTCCCTGGGCTACATCACTGACTACCAGTGTCAGGGGCCAGAGAGCAAAGTTCAGGAGGCCAGGTATTAATGATAAATTGAGAGAACAATATTTTTTAAATGTTTTATCTTAAAAATATATATATTGCATACAATTTACATATGTATTGTACATATTGTAAGCTGTGGTATAATAGGATTGTCCTCTATTCTTCTCAGGAAGTCTTTTTTCTCTGGACATGCATCATTCTCCATGTACACCATGCTTTACCTGGTGGTGAGTTACTGAATTGTTTTTAACACACACATTCATCCGTGTATGATTACACAACAAATTAAAAAAAAAAGTCCCTACCTAGGTACAAAACACTTTCTATTAGTGCTGTCAGTTAAATGTGTTATTTAACGGCGTTGACGCAAACCCATTTTAACAGTGTCAATTTTTTTAGCGCAAGATTAACGTTCTTTTTGGCCTAGCAAACTTTGTAGTTTTTTTCACATGCTGCTGCAATAACTAATAACGGTAGAACAACTTCAACACCACACCGGATCTAGCTAGACCGGAAACAAAACAACAGGCACGCCACACGCACTTGTTTGGGCTTGCGAGCGGGCCAAAGAGTAGTAGGCTAACGTTACGTTTTGAGTGGATGGCGAGCGCGAGATACCAAAATGGATGCCAATAAGATTCTGATTGGAAAGTTTACTTTTACAAAGTTGCCAAATGGTTCCATTGACAAGACCAAAGTGATCTGTGTGTTTTGTCATTGTGAACTGAGCTACCATCGCAGCACGTCCAGTCTGAAATACCACTTGATGGCCAAGCACACAGCTGATGCCAATTCTCCGCCTCCTTGTCAAAGCCAGGCGATAAAAGCACAAAGCAAGCCGATCCACTTTTCCATGTTGATAAGAGCATTAAAATGAGAGAAAAAAAGAAATCGAGGGACATTTAGAATAGATAAAAATGTGTGATTAATTGCAAGTTAACTATGACATTAATGCGATTTAATCGCGATTAAATATTTTAATGACACCACTACTTTCTATCTATATCGCCTTTATAATTTCTTCTCTTTTACAGTTTTACCTGCAGTCTCGTTTCAATTGGCATGGAGCTCGCCTGCTGCGCCCTCTGACCCAGTTCACCCTCCTCATGATGTCTTTCTACACCGGCCTGTCCCGTGTCTCTGATCACAAGCACCACCCAACTGATGTCCTGGCAGGTTTTGTGCAGGGAGCCCTGGTGGCCTACTGCATAGTGAGTGGTTCTACATTATGTTGTGATATTGTAATCTTCTATATTGGATTAGATCATATGGCCTTAACTATAAATTAATTTCATAACATGTTATTTATGACTTTCCAGTTAAATAATGATAATGATTATAACTTCATTTATGTAACTTTTTTTCTTGAGGGGGGTGTAGAAACACTGTTTACTAATTATATTGTAGAGAGTGTGCATTTAAATGGAAACAGAAGGGGGCCTAATACAGAACCTTGAAGAACTCTGTTAAAGTGAAAGAAAATGGCATTACATTGGATAACAGAAAATTGGAAGAAAAGGGGACCGGGCAATTATTTTTGAATGTAGCCATTTCGATATTCGAGGCACCACACTTAAGTAGTGTTAGGAGGCTACAATGCAAAAAAAGATATATCTGGTATTATATGTGTAGTCTACTGTCCATACTGTTGTGTACCTCCCCTCCAAGACAAATATTTCTGCATTATTATAGTTCTTGATAATCAGCCACTTTGCAATGATTTAGATGTTCAATGTTGTTTTCTATTCCCTCCACAGGTATTCTTTGTGTCTGATTTGTTCAAGCCCAAAGGTAGACGCTCTACCCTTTCGCCAACCCCAGTGAAGAAAGATCTAGTTCCTCCAGCGGACAACAGAGAGCGGAGTAACCATCTCATAATGGCTTAGAGAAGGCTTCAATCTGACTGTACGTAACCCTGACCGGTGACTTTTTTTTTAAGTCACTGCTACAGCCACTGGTCAATACTGGATACAAATAAACTCCCTACAATCTGGATAATGGAGACCAACTATGGAATCTTGAGCGTCTCATAGGATGAGGGAAAGAGGTCTATGGAAAACTGTCAACCAAGTTTTGCCTACTCAATGGAAATGTTCATCTTTTTCCTCTAGTCTCACCAGCCATTTTAATGTGGAAAAGAGAGAGGAATGGGGATATTTGTACCTCTTCTGTTATGAAGATTATTTGAGATTCTCCTCTGTCAAGGCCTTTCCATGGACACAAGTCTGAAATGAAACAAAACTGAGAAACGGCAGCTGTAATCAAAGCTGTGTGTGGCTTTTGTGCCTTCTCCCCTCAGCTGCATTCAGCATGGGAGCTACTATTATATTCCTGCCACTCACTCACTCACTCACTCACTCACTCACTCACTGTGTGACTAATACAAACAAATCATGACAAAAAAACAAATTCCTTGATTTCATGAAGGATGTTGTTTTTGTTTGGTTTTATTACAAACACAAGCATTGTATGTGTGATTTATAGCACTATTTTAGCGAAACTCAGTCCTGTGTGTATCCACTTGAATTACCGAAAGTGAAGCTTTTGGAAAGCTTTGTAAGACTGTCAGCTTTGTTATGTCCATAATGCCGTGTTCCTTAGAAGGTGCACATAAGTTACACTAGGTGGAAAGTACAGTAAGAACGTATTTGTTGGATGTGGGCCTCTTTCTGCTGGCTAGGACGAGCCCCCACTGAGCCATTTAATGAAATTGTGTGTGTGTGTGTGTGTGTGTGTGTGTGTGTGTGTGTGTGTGTGTGTGTGTGTGTGTGTGTGTGTGTGTGTGTGTGTGTGTGTGTGTGTGTGTGTGTGTGTGTGTGTGTGTGTGTGTGTCCTTTCTGTGAGCGTACCAATGTGTCTTAATGTCATGTCTATATATTTCAGTGTTTATAGCCTACAAGTGTGCCTCTCTTCAGCCAGAGAAGTGGCACCTGCTCCAACAGACACGTGTAACTTGAGACGGGAACACTGTGGGGGGGGGAAGCATCTACGTTAGTGCATATAATGTTACCGTTACTAACCGTAGTGATGATTCACATCACTGAGAAATCCTGTGATACACTGTATCCTACACAGGCATACAGTATATACATATATTCAAAATAAAGACAGGGACGTCTAGAACATTGGTTACTTAAAGTAGCTTTTCAGTATCAAAGCACAATTAAGCAATACAGTTTAAAAAAATAATACTTTTGGCACATTGTAACTGCTTAGTAATATCTTGTAATACAATAGGGCAGGCAATGAGGTTCTGCATTATTAAAGACGAAATGAATTTTAAAAGTAATAATGATGCTAATATGTTTGCTTGACATTGATGTTATTAACTTTTTAGCAAAAAAAGTAATGACACTTAAAACCACTGACCGAAAGCATCTTCCTCAGCTTTAAGTTACTGAGACAAACTTTGATCTGATGCTTATAAGAAACTATAGTTTTTTCTTCATACATGGCTTGAAAATCTATATACAGCATCAGAAGATTCTGCGTGCTACCATACATTGTACAATAGTGTATCATTTGTATATATACATTATATCTTTTGAAGAAACGCCCACTATGACTTGTGTGTCGAGACCTGTGTAAATGTAAAACATGCTGCTTTAAAGAGGCAAAGCTTGGCAGATGGCATCAAGGAACGTTGACAACTTGTGAAAATAAATTTTTATGAAAATCAAAGCTCTCAAGGTAGACTGCTTCAGTCCATGTTTGTTTAAAAAAAAAAAGCCTTTTAATATTTTTGTAATGTGAAATTTTGTACAATGAAACTGTAAGATGTATTAAAGATAAATTGTCTTTAATAAAACAAAAGGTGAAGAGTAGCATACTGTGATGTTTATTTCACTCTTTGTGTCATACATAATTGTTGTACTATGATTTAGTAGCTGGTTTAACTCTGCGTGCGATGGAGAGATCTGGGCGTGGGGCAATGGTAGACTTCCCTGCTCGGCTTCCTGTGGGGAAATAGTGTACATTCCAGGCTTTAACCCCTCTCCCCAATGGCTCTCTGAAATAATATAGACTCCATACAGAAAGCATGCCAGAGTGGCAAAGTAATTTCACATATAAGTATGCTTAGACCAATGTAATTTGCCATTAGTGTCTTGTATTATCCTCATAGACTGCTTGGTCTCCACAAAAACCTGAATAAACCATATATAGATAGACCATCTACAGGCTGTACCACGTAAGGTGTAGTTTTCACGTGGTATCTTAAGCTGATTGATTTTACTGTAGATCAGGCACAGTGCCCAGAAGGAGATTAGATTTGATTAGTTTAATAAGCTGCAAAATCTGTTATGTTTTTATGACTATGCCAGTGGCGATACTTATTGTGCAGCAGCTGTCTTTTGTTATACTACTAAATTACTCTTTCCAATGTCTTAATTGCTCACAATACAGAGAGAGTGCGCGCTGTGGTAGAGTTTAGTTTTTTCACTACTTTGGTTCAAACTCCAAAGCTCCAAACCTGCTGTGACTCTGAGGACCCCCCTAGGGATTACGGACTCCCTGTTGAAGATCTCTGTTCTAAACCAAACACGGAGCATGTTCGATCCAAGTATCTCCAGTAAACACACTCCTCTGCTACCAAACATGGCAGTGCCTTTAAATCCATGAGTGTTGCCGTCTCTCTTCGACAAATGTACACATCCAGTGCCAAAAGCTTGACATAATGTTTATCTTTTGTGAACCAGCCCTGACCCACTCTATTAAACCATCCGTGGTGCAAGATTTTCTTAAAGATACCTTCACTTGAAAGTAATGGAGGCTGCATGCTGAGTATATTTTAGTATTCACCAGACCAACAAATGGCACAATCCTATGTTTTTTCACAGTTTAAGCTGGACCCATTTTGCTGGTTAGGGATTCAAAGAGGCTTTCTTGATCAGCAGTGCTTAACATTCTAGTAATGGAATCCTTTTCATGTGGTTGGGAGAAAAAAAGTGTTGTTGTGTTTTCTCACAATTTCCTATTATTTGTGAAGTAATTACCCTGTGTGATTTTTTATGTGAAAGCTGTTCCTGTGGTGGTTTGGTCTAGCTATTAAGGGGAAAACAGCTATAATCAATAGTAGTTTTTGTAAAAACTCTTGAGTTTGAAGCAAAAGAAAAAAAATCGGACCTGGTTAATTTCTTCTAGAAAAGCTGTACTTCAGAACGTTTGGCCTGCCTGCTCCTTCAGTCAACTTGAAGCCTGTCATAGAGTCTGACGCCACATCACATCATTGGCAATAGTCGCTGAGGTCGTTTGTCCTTCCCCTGACAGATGGCGGGATGCTAAGAGGAAGCGAGGCACACCCTCTGAATGCCCTGGCTGATAAGTGACCTCATTACATCTTCACTGGGCATGTTTTTCTTATTTACAGAACACCATGATGATGGCTGGCTCCCGGGAGACTTTGGCTTTTGAGCCATGCCAAGTGTTCGGACTTTCTGAGAGTTTTTCTTTACTTGGCTCATGGCACACAAGCGGTTTCCAGGACTACCACTATCAGCACTTTAATATACACGTCAAATGTACCACATCTTTAATCCCTCTTCACTAGTTGCCTGCAAGGATATTCGTCGCTTGTAAATGTTCTGTTTGAGTGGACTGAAACAAAAGCGAGGCAAAGACAGCAGACCTTAAACATGTTATGTAAGTCTCCTCTATCTGCCCCTTACTCATCCACACACAATACACACAAACACCCCTCATAAAAACTACTCAAAACCCTAATGTTAGCCATAAAATGTTGTGTCCGTGCCCAGAAGCACTCACACTCGGGGTTACAGTGCTGCAGCTGTAAGTAATTCTCTCTCTGTTTCTCTTTTCCCTCTTTCTCTCCTCATCCTCCCCTGTGTCTGGAGAATGTAAACATCAAGAGGGGAGCCAAATCTCTGCCATCACAACCTTTCTTACAGCTGATCTGGAGACAGGGCTACACTGCCCGGGAGTCTGAGCCTGAAACAGTCTAATGTACACAGAGGGTGAAGTGTGATTAGTGTTTGGATTTCGATGCAGCAACAGTTTGTTGATAGTTTAACCCTATCCTGGAGCTTTCTTTTTAGATCAACATTTCAGCTATCCATCTCATGTGGATGACATCCCTTGAAGTGTTTGCCATGGAAGTCAAACCATGGATGCAGAGCTAACAATCAAAATCATTCCTTCTTTATAGTCTTTTATTCCTGCTGACGGGGGCCTAAGGATGATGTCACAAATACTTTGTCCCAAAGCACAATCTCAACAGCAACATCTGGGAAAAAATAACTGGCATACATTTCATGGTTCTCAAAGCATCATTCCTAATGACCGCCCTGACCTTTTGTCTGTTGCCACCATCAGGTCTAGGTTTTCCCTTGATGGACTTTATTTCAAGACAAGGTACCCAATGTCCATGCTGCTCAGTTTGAACCCCAGATGATATACAGTAGGATGCCAAAAAAAATATTTGGCACATTGATGCTCCACAGAAAATGAACCATTTTTGTTTTGGACACTATAATGTTATTCTATTGTGAATATGCATGCTCCCCAGAGGATGATGCCTTTTAAATTTGATGATTGCACAAACTTTTTTGTAGCGCTCCCCCATCATTCTCTTGAAACTTTAACTAAAAACTAACAATTGGGGCACCCGGATGGCTCAGTTGGTAGAGCGGGCGCCCATATATAGAGGTTTAGTCTTCGATGCAGCGGGCCAGGGTTCGACTCCGACCTGCGGCCCTTTGCTGCATGTCATTCCCCTGCTCTCACCCCTTTCATTTCTTCAGCTGTCCTGTCAATAAAGACCTAAAAATGCCCAAAAAAATTATCTTAAAAAAACAACTAACAATTGTTGTTTCCAGTTATCCAGCTAAATAATGGCCAGAATTCCCAAATAATTTGTGAACCCCAGAGGGTAAAGGATGACTAAGATGTCAGGATTACATGTAAAAAAAAAATATATATATATATTATTATTCCCGCTCTCCAGAGAATATACACTTTCCATTTTGGACCATCCATGAGCTCTACTAGTGGGGCTTAAGACTTAATGTATTGTTTTGTATTTGATGTCACAATCATGTAGCAACTTCCATAAAATCTCTAAACGCACACTAGCATGTTTAAGCGCTTTAAAAGCCATTTCTCACAGAAACCTCCATTCCCTGTACCCCCAAAGACGTATAGTATACCCCCACTCACCCCCAACCTCTCAAACTGATTTCCAACCCCAAAATCCCAAGGCCATTTTCCCCCTCTTATTTCTTCCCCTGCTGAAGAATTTGAACAAATTACCTCCATATGTGTCTGAAGGAGCCCCATGGGAAAGGAGCCAAGAAGAATATACTGCTGACGGAACACAAACATTGACTTCATCAAACATCACAAGCAGCGTGCTCTGATGCTCTCCATATGCTCACCTGGCACCGGCAGCCATTTGCTGACAACACAGCAACATCTCACCAGTGAGGTTCTTTATCTTTTTGTGCCACATGTCGTCTAGTATCTAAGATGAGGAGGTGGATGGAGGTTGGTGGATGGAGGTTGGTCATGCTGGTTGCTATCACCAATGAGGTAACATGTCACCGTGTAGAGGAGGGCATGTTTTTCCTCAGGCCTTCACATGATAAGGCAATCGAAAGATAACAAAGATTCAGTGTGTCAATCAAATGTAAATGTTGCGTACTTATAATGTAACAGAGGTGAACGAAATCCCAGAACCCCTCTAAAGGGCCTCACGTGTTTCCAGTTAGTAACCAGAGAAACAGCAAAGGGGGGAAGCATGGGACAGGACAGAAATATAGAGAAAAGGAAAAAAAGGAGCACATTAGTAAGACGGGGTATAACTTTTCACTGTGTGATTCATTTTAAATCTCAGGTACCACACTCGTTCTCACCGAAACCTGTATTTCTTTTGGCACCTGGCCAGAGCCTTTTGACCTTGTACACTTTCTTTCTCATGTCACTCGGCAGGCGCTCGGTTGTGACCTTTTGAAGCAATGAATACATGTCTCTGGAGAATGATCACTTGCAGAAGGCCTTTGCGGGCCTAACAGAGAAAAATCACCCAATCAACAACAGCTATATTTCACGCAATCATCAATGTGTCTGGAGCTGTAGTTCTCCCTCAATGCTGACCTCCAACATAAGGAATGTGTGATTCACCGGGGGAGGAGAAGGTTGGACTCTGGTCCTATCTAACTAACGCCAAGCTGCACTATAACAGAGCTACAGGTTGATCCAGAGGAATCCTCCTCCTCAGGCATCTGTAACACCACAATATGCACACAGAGAGTGAGGGGGAGAGATCGTCAAGGATTTGGCAATAACAGCCTTTCTGAGTAGGAGCGGAGCAATGAAATTGCAGGGGGTTTAATCGTGTAGCATTCCATTTGGATCCGCTACTCAGCTGTCTGACGTGTAGTTTAATGGCGATTAGAGAGCAGAATCAGAAATCAAGAAACAAGCCAGGTGACGTAAGACTGAAGAACTGTAGAACAGAGCTACTGCTTGGTCATGTCCACTGGTGTTGTTGTTAAATGTCTTTGACGGCAACACTTAGTTGTGATTTTGACAGATCATATAAAACTTTCATATATAGCCTAATGTGGCGGAAGATATCTTTCCAAATCACACTCTTAATGCTGGCTTGGCAACATATTTGGCAACACGGGCTGTTGACAGTTGCAGCAGGCAGCTGTTTTCAGTGAAAAAGTTCTATAAACCGAATGCATACTACATGCTCAGCACCAAACGGCAGACAGACAACGTAATGACAAATGAACGTAGAGGTGCATTTAGCAGCTAAAGAAAAGAGCCAGGCATTTCCCTCAGGAGTTAGTGGAAAGCAAAACAGAGCTAAAAGGAAAGTGAATATTGGATTTAGGCTATATTTGTCAGACGGACATTAATCTCTAAACAGATACTGTATATTTGGTATCTGAAGGATTCTGGTTTCCATTTGTAGTCCGTTTGTAATTTGTGTAGTATGACCAATTCATGTTTTAGCAGGCTTTGGTTGCATGCAGGTAAACACGAAGCCCAGAAATATTGGCCCCAGAGGATAATCGTCGTCAGACTGATAGCTGATGGGTTCCAAGATTGAATGGACACAAACTAGACTCTTAATGAATGCTAACGTTGCTCTATGTCTGCAAGATGTGTAAATAGACAACTGTTTGCTTACATGTTCACCATTACAACTCTAATATTGTGTTTACAGCTTGTTGCACTACCCCCAAGTGACCAAAAAATTCATTTAATGCAGGTTTAAAAAAGGAAAAAAGGGAAGGGGAGGGCGATGAATGTAGGAAGAGGGATGTACATTGATAGTCAGCATTGATTGAAACCCTCTCCCTGTGGTATCAGTATTGAAATAGATCAACAATCCATAATTGTAACTGTTTATAAATTCCTAGATGGCCAGGCACCAGACTACAGATTGAGAGCAGCGTAGGTATAATACTAGGCATGGGGAAACGTTTGAATCTAAATCCTTTCGTGTGGGGGCTAAAATTAAGAACAGATGACGTGATATTTTTGGAATCTATTATACTGCAGTTGTATAGGTGTAAAAACATTTTATTTAATGAAATGGAAAGAGGAAAGATGAATGTATTTTAGTAAATATGTAGAATTTGGTCTGTAATGTAGCAGAAGCACAGCTGTCTTTATTGCTATGGTAAGATTTCTTGCAGTAGAAACGAAATAAGGAAGAAATGAGGCTGTACCAGGGAGGACATTAAACCAGAATCACCAGAATTTTCTTTTCTAAGGAAGGATAGGATAGAAGGGGTTTATAAAGCTCTTCATTTTGGCACCGGGTGCTTTAGCTCCTCCTGACCTGGGGCGATGGAGACGAGAGTGATGCCTGGCCGTTCTCCTGGGCTCTGAGAGGAAAATCATGTTTAACGTCTCCACAATAACATTGCCTGGGGTTATTTATTCAGGAATGTTAATGTGCTTAGAATCTACTGGCCCCTGTGGCCTCTGACACAGGCTCCTCTGGGCTTTCCTATCAAGTATTCGATCAGGCACAGCACAAGCTCTTTGGTGCCGCTGCCATCTGTTTAAACAACAAAGATTGATGCAGCAGGAATCTATGGATGACCCTGCAGTCAGACTGCACGGGCAATCTATTTGTGCCTTAGTGCATTCATACAATGTGTATCTCCGTTTATGTTTTTCTTCAGTTTCACATTGCAATATGCAAGTTGGAAGTTGATGTTGCAAGCCTTTTCAGTGGAAATTACTGTAATGGATTTCTTGGTATGCCTCTGACGCACTGTAAACACTGTATTTATGTGTTTTCTCAGCTCCAGGATATGTGCTTTATGTCATGGTTTGAACAAACACAATACAATTACAGGATGTAAATGGACCTCTCCATACATATGAGATCCATTACTTTTCCACACTCATTTAGTCTCTTTGTAGGTTCCTAAATGGAAACACATGCACTGAGCAGCATGATCACCTCACTAAAAATTCATAAGCGGCGGGAGTTATTAACTTACTGTTTCTCCTTTCAATTTTGGGATACACTTTACTTGAAGGTATCTACATAAGAGTGACATGACACTGTCATGAACGTGTCATAAAAATTATAAACAAGTAATAAATATTTATGACATAACGCTTCTTTTAGTAAGTGTCATTCGGTTTTTGTCATGTCAAGTTAGAGTTAGAGTTAGAGTTAGGGTTAGAGTTAGAGTTAGGGTTAGAGTTAGGGTTAGAGTTAGAGTTAGGGTTCATGTGTTCATGCCAGTGTCATGTCACTCATAGGTAGATACCTTAAAGTAAAGTGTTACCCAATTTTGTGTAGATCCTTAAAGGAAATTTTGGGAAATATGCTAATTTTAATTTTTGGCCTAGAGTTAGATTAGAAGATATATATATATATATATATATATATATATATATATATATATATATATATACCCCTAAATATGAAACAAACTACAGCTAGCAGCCAACTAACTTAGCTTAGCATAAAGACAAGGGGAAACAGCTAGCGTGGCCTTGTCCAATAAAATCCACCTACCAGCACCTCTAAAGCTCTCAAGTTTCTCGTGTACTGTACATTTGACATGTGAAGATTTCCACACTTGAGAGCTTATTTTTCTTGGTAAATTTATATGAACCATTGAGTGATTTCTGGCATAATTGTGCTGTAAAGTCCATGGGTCCCCTCCCTCCCTGATTGGCTTTGTTTCTGTATGAGGGTCTTTCCACAGACCATGTGAACCTGGAGGATTTCCTGGCCCACTGGCCTCAGTTGTTAGGCTGTTTTTCTGACCCTTGACTCAATGCATGCAAACACACGCCACGCTTCAGAGGAATTTAGGCTACACCATGAGGATGATAAAATAGCTATTCCTATTTTCCCATTAACATGTTCTCTGTGTATAAGAGACTAAAGGATACATTCAATCCACATGAGTGAATGTGGTTGCATTTTCATTTCTCTGCTCTTCACATTTCAGGTAGTTTGGCAAATAAATCTAGGGCAACTCCCCTAATAACCCCCCCACATCCTCTTTACGATTCATAGTAAATCACACTTAATTGCATTGACAGATGCTGTAAAATCCTATCTGCTCACAATGCTGGCCTTTCAATGACATCCACAATTTGACCATTTTTGTATGTTTATGTACGTTTATGATTTCCCTAAAACTGGAAGTAAGAGGCCCCGACTCGTAAAAAACATAATTCTTTCTGTGTGTAACATTTGTATGCTTACCCTCTATGTCGTGTAACGCTGACCCCATGGTCACTCCACACTGCCCTGAAAACACTTGCTCATACGTGGGTAGTTTTACAGCTCTCCCCTGGGGTCGCAGTAACCTGATTTTTTTATCCACCCATCATTCCAACTTCCCACTCGCTTTTTCAAGCAAATTACAAGAATATTGTGTCAAGTACGGTATGACATATTCACTGTCAGTATTATTCCCTTTCTGATGAAGTCATGGAATGTGCTCACAGCAGTCAAGCGTGTTTGTCAAGAAACTTGGAGAATTAATGGCTAAAGCTCTCCTATAAAATTACAGAAAACATATTCTTTATGATTCCTAAGTAAACGAGATGACCTCAGAGTGTTGACTTAAGGCTCAGTTTTCAGGGTAACCTCATCAGTGAAACTTTATCTGTACTCTTAAGAAAACAGAGCTAATAAATGAAATCCCAGAGTTGCAAAAATCAGGCTTGATTGTTCAACCTCTGAGAATGTCATCAAATGCCTCAGTGCTTAGAAATGTTGAGAGCCTGCTGCCATCTACAGGCCTTTTCGGAGGAAACATGCTAATTTGATTCTAGTTGGCTGATATAATTTCAAGCTTTTTAATCATGAACATTATCAACAGCTGTAACAATACAGTGACTAACGGTTTAAGATCTATTTATGTGTACAAACATGTATTATCTTAAACCAATTCTTTAATCTCTCCAAAGGTTCTTGGCTGTTACTCAACTTGTGTGTGTGCCTTTGCTTCTTGGTTAATCATTTCTGGTTCTATAAATCCTGTACCTTGACATATTTCAGTTCAAAATATGAAATTAATCCACAACAGTAACTAAGAGGATTTATTTTTGAATGCACCAAAAAAGTATTTTTAAGCATATATACATATTTCAACAAAATCCCTTCTTATATTCATTCATTCACCTGGAACTGCCCAACTCCAGTGTTATACTGGTCTCCACAGAGCAGCTCCAGTAAAATCAACCAGGGGATTCTGTTGCCCTCTTGAGATTTAAGAGTAAATGTGACTGGACTTTATGGGGCTCTGAACTGTGGAGCAAACCCACTGAGGGAGGTGAGGCTATAGGTGAGTAATATGTCATCTTTTAAATAACACTTAAGTAAGATCGAGATTCCTTCTTTAAAACATGGTTCTACCCTACTTCGTATTTTTGTTGTAGGCTAATGAGTTTCTCTCTTATTTGTTGTGGTACTGAAATGAAGATATTTAGTAACCACTCTACACTGACTGAACGTTCTTTCCATAGTGTGTATGTTTGTGTGAGACATACACTAACTCGTGTTAATGATATATTCATATCTATGTTAATCACATCCTCTATTAAACAGTTAGCAATGATTGAGCTTGCTGATTTTCAGACAGAGCAACTTGGCTGATAAGAGCACTAACAGGTCTGTGTTGCGGCAGTGTCTGTCTCCCTCTAACAGTGGCCAGTGGTAAAACCCTCCTTAATGTTTTTCTTTCTGTCTCGAAGCTGCCTCCCACTGTCTGTCTTTACTTTTCACATACAATAAATGTTTCTTCTGAGATCTCAGCTTAATTTTCTGAAGCATCATAAACTTATTTTCAGTCATGCATTCGGCAAGCTGCTTTACTTTTTCTAAGGCTGCCACTGCATCATCAATGTGTATTATACACTCCAGACTTAAACAATGCACTTAATGCACAACTGGTCCTATCCCTTAATCATGAGGATGCTGGCAGCTCCCATAATATAACCGTTGCCCTGATTTTGAAAGGCATCAATATGGGGCAAGATTGCAGATGAATAAAAATAAATCATCTATTTAAGTGGGTGGCAGATGTTAGCTTCCTCGCTGCTTATTCGGCCAGTCTCTGTGTCTAAAAGTGGGCTGTGTAACTATACAGAACTGTTTCTTCTATAGAGTATCTTTAGAAAGTCTTAAGCACTTCCACACCGCAAAGTATACAAATTAAACATATTTTATGACACAAAATGTCTCAAAACATATTTGTACATGCCAGTTAAATGTACTAATATTTTAGACAGTGTAGCACCGTACAGTGTGCCCAGCTCCTGCATCTACTGTAGCTGTCCCAAATCTAAATCTACATACATATCATTTGTCTTACTCTTTTTATTTTTTTCTTACAAACCAAATTCAAAAGAGTTCTGGGTCAGTATTTATACATTTTAAAACATAAACCTTTATCACCAGAATACTCGCTACCAACAAACCAAATGAATGAACAAACAAACACAAAAATTAATATTACTTTGTTGGTTTGGGCAGTGACTATAGTTAACTCTAAATAATAATATATAATTATGCTATATATAATTTCATGAGTTCTATGTTTTTAACCAGCATTAGCCAGATACACTTGGTTTTAATAACTTAAACGTTACTCAGGTGGTAAATGTTAGCGTACTTTTAATGTTAGCTAGCATTATTGTGAAAGCTACTTTCTTGGAACAAAATATTTCTTATGAAAAGTGAGAGAAGAAGCATAACTCATAGAACTGTAGAACTGTTTCTACAATAATATAATGTTGCTTTGGGACCAATGCTTTTGTTACAGGGAGCGACATTTTCGATTGACAGTAAACGTTAGTTAGAAGGTTAGCTAATTTGGCTAGCTAACATAGCCTTATTACATTCAGTAAACGATTTGAGTTTGAGTGGGGATGAGGGGGAATGCTATCCCCTTTGTTGACAAAATGACCAAAATGCATGTCCCTTGTTAACCTGCCATTCCCCCTCTCCAATGGCTTGCTGACTCTAGGCCCTACAAGTTGCCAGTGTGAAACAGGGCTAAAGGTTAAAAAAAAAGGAACTTGCTCACGTTTGTGTTGTCCAATCACAGGACTTCTTTGTCATGTCATCAGAACATAAACTGTTCCAACCCCTGGGCTTAGGTTAACAATGTGTGTGTGTGTGTGTGACAGGAGACTAAATCATCCCAGGGTCAACTCATAGACCAGGGCTAAGAATATGCAGTGTGAAAGGGGCTTTAGGCTTCCTAAGGCATAAGGCATAATTCGATTCATACGTGCCTATTATGAATTTGTATTCACTTTATGTCTAAAATCAGTTATACATTATACCATACATTATATGGACATGTATTTAAGCATGCTGCGTGCATCTCATCTCATCTCAGGTTGGCCATGAGGACATTGGGGAGTTGACCCCAGGGCAGTTACTCATGGAGAGATTTAGTCTGTGTAGACACTGTAAATTATAGGTATTGCCTAATTTATAGGCTGTGCGTAGCCCCTAGCCTACATTACATTTTATATAGGCTACCTAAAATACCTATAGGCTATAACTACAGGTTTTCTGGCTTTAGTTAAATTCGGATGACATATGTTTTATAATGCTACATAATCAAATATAGCTAAGTTAAAGACGGCCAATCATCGTGTGATTTCACAGCCTTAGAATAGGTATGGCTACGCATGTGCGCACAGTTACTGAAGCTCCATGTGACTGCTTGTATGAAACTCCAACCATTGTTTGAGGACTACACAAAGAGCATTTCCACTTTCCAGCATCACATTCTGGGCTACATTCCACCAATACCTCTGTAGCATGAATGGTGACAGCAGTCAGCAGGACAGGTGATATGCTCGTTCACACTTCCAGCGTTTTCATGGCTTGTTATGCGCCTCTGTAGCAGGTTTGTCGTTCGTGATCATGGTTTATTGTGGAGTGTTCAGGAATATAACGTGTGGGACTTTGTTGTAAGTCGAGCAGTGTGGGAGATGTATGGGTGTGTGTGTGTGTGTGTGTGTGTGTGTGTGTGTGTGTGTGTGTGTGTGTGTGAAGTCCCGCTGGGGGGGGGGTCTAACTTCTCACAGTGGAACGCTGAAGTGCCTTTACGCACAAGCTCTCGTCCATCTAAAGCTACGGTCGGAAGACTTGGAATTAATTACTGCGCGGTGGGATGGCAGAGGAAATCCTCAACGATTCCTTCCCAGATCTGAAAGAAGTGGAAAATAAGGTTGGCAGGAAAACACCGGAAAGTCTTCTGATTTGGATGAGGGATGCTGCGGACTGCGAAAATGGTTGGAGGTCTGATGTGGTCGACAGGGGAGACCGCAGCTCTGCCTTCGCCGGTAGCTTTTCCGACAAAATAACCAACTTAAAACAAGACATGGTAAAAGAATACTGTTGTCTTCTCCGCAATACATCTATCATATTATAGACACTGTATGTAGGATATGCATTTTTCTAGATGGACAAAATCTTCTGTATTGTAGTGACTCAGCAGGGTGTGAACTGTTAGAGTGCGCCTGACTGTAAGCGCATCTTCCATGTTTAGGCAAAGCCACAATTTGCACAACTTGTTCAGGAATAACTTCTCTCATTTTCTGATGACATGTTTTTCTCTGAACTGCAGAAGAGTTCCGTTCTGAGCTACTTCACCTGTTTATTTTTTTTATTTCTAATGACAGATACTGTCACCTGTCTCCGCCACACCCTTCACCTGGCTTCTCTCTCATTCACCTCCATTCACTTTACACATTCTAACTGGATTCCTTGCTTATTCTCTGAGCACCTCCCTCATTGTTTGGTTGCTCTTTTCTTGAGCTGGTATTGCTGTCAAATGAGCACAGACAGGTGCCTAACTAGTGGGTGTCAGAACGATTAATGGGGCCCTTAAGAGCGTTTAAAGTGCTATCATGCTTTTTGGCTTTTTCCCATTCTTTAATTGTGTTATATATCTTTTTTTGTTATAGGTTTACAAAGTGAAAAAGCCCAAAGTCCACCCAAAAGGACTTACCATCTCCAACAGAAAACACTGTTCACAAACTGCTCCAAACAGCTCTATTGTAGTCCAGCCTTTACTTCCGTGACGAACGTGCGTCACTTTGTAACACGTTATAATGCTCGTCTAGCTACTAGCGTGGCAAGCCCTCATACTCTGCTTCTGATTGGGTAGTAGTCCTTACCTAGGTACTGCTCATGTGTGACTCCCAACAAAGATGGAACAGAAGTGTGATGCCTCACTCTGTAGTTAAAACAGAGAGCTCAACACACAGGGTGAAAAGAGGAGCTGCAGCAATGTGCAGTACGACAAAAATATGGTGTTTTTTTTATTAAACCATGTAAACCTATTCTGATATAACCTCTAAATACAATTATGAACCTGAAAATTTGCATAATATGAGCACTTTAAATCCACACAGCTTTCTCAGCTCTCCTGATACATAGCCTATACCTGCAGTGCATACACGCACACGCACACACTTTATTTTCACTTGCATCATGCTTATCTTTTTCTCACTATTAATGCAGAGGTGGTTGCGTTCTGCCGATGTGAGGATCCTGCGCCAGCTGGTGGCGGTGCACGAGGGTATCGAGGCCATGCGTTGGCTGATGGAGGAGCGGGGTGCCCTAGCCAGCCATGGCAGCAGCTTAACAGGCAGCCTGAGCAGCCTGGTGACTGTGGAGGAGCAAGGGCCCTCAATGTCCCCCTGCAGGTACAGTACAGTGTTTAGTTTGGCAGGTATAGAGAAAACCTGTTCTCACTGAAAATGTGCGCTTATTTTTAAGTTATACCCAGGTATACCCATACCAAGACCAATATCTTACCAAAATATTGGTGTAGTATGGATTATTATCACGATGGGTATTTGCATTGCAGAAATAAAACAATATATGTCCAGATAAAAGACCTGTAAACTTAACCAAAACCATTTTATGTCACATTTATCACAGTTATCACATTTGGCATTTATTCCACAGTCCTGTGAAGATAGGTATGGCAATGTGAGACTACATTTGGCATATTCATCAGTGTTCTGAAGAGTATATAACAGTGAATTTTCACGATATGAAAAACGTGTACTTTTCTTAGGATTTGATAGGCTACTGTGAGAATACATAGACAAGCAATATAGTAAAACACAAACTTGAACTGAAAATTTTCTAACATCCTTCTAAAGTCCACAATGAATTTTGGGGAAGTTCATGCAGTGTATCCTCTGAAACCTAAAACAAAGAAATTAAGTTTCCCAAACAGTATGAGTACACGTACTTTACTGCTGCATTTTGTTTTTAACCAGTGATTCAGAAAAAAAGAAGCTTTTGATCGCAGAATCACCCTGGATGCAGATTTAGCATTGTCACTTTAAGGGCTCAGGCTTTATATGTGGCTTAGTATTTCTACCATTGCTCCCACAGAGGAAGCCAGAGTCCAACTCAGGATTTGACTGAAACCGCCTCTGGTGAGGAATCAGCAGATCACCCACCGCACGCCGGGGATGGTGATTCAAACCACAAGAGCTACTTTGACATGCTAATCCCCGAGTCTACCGATGCAAGACCCTCTCGTCCTTCCAGGCATGGGGAGCCATCATCTAGTCCTGCCAGCGGTTTGGTTAGTGCCAAATTACAAAAGTCACAACCACAGGACTCAGGTGTAGCTCCATTAAAAGACATCAAAGATGGTGCTGACAGCATCAGAAGAGCTCTTTTCAGATCTAACAGGGCAAGAAGAGAAGTGAAAGCGGACACTGGTAGTTTTCCCCTCACTAAACAGTCAGGGGAGACACAGACAGAGCATCAAACTCAGGAGACTTTCAGATCCTCTCAGAACAATAAGATGGTAGAGGAAGAGAGTGTGCATAATAGAGAGATGGCTTTGCTGGGCTATGATGCTCAGTGGTGCTGGGTGGAGTCACAGGACGATGTGACGTTTCTATGATCTTCTATATGCACATTTTAAATGTATGATATTTGGGTTGAAGCTATTCCCGTCAACAGTTTAAAATGCACGTTGACACTGATGAATGAATGATGCTTAAAGATAAACGTTTTACTGTCTCTTTTTCCCTACTCTTTGGCTTTTGATTAGGGATGTATGCTGTTTGATGTGTGTATTTAAGGAGTTCCAAAAAGACCAACAAAAAATACATTTATTAAAAATAAAAGAAATCACAAATATGAAGGAACTCTATAAGATATTGAGAAATACTAGATCTTTACATAGTGAATGTTTTACTAGGGACTTGAATTGCAGAGATATTGATCATGAACTCTGTTTTCTGTCTTTTTCATTCAATTGCATTTGATTGTCTTATCTCATTCATAAGACAATAATGGCCGTCAATACTGTATTGTGCTTATTTCTCATATATTGTCCAGTCTCTTTGAATTCTTTCACATTTATGGATATAAGGCAACAATTAAGCTGTGAGGATTTTAAAAATTATGCTAAAATTATGCATTTTGTTCTTTTTTAAATTGTTATGCAATGATGAGCCTAATATAGTATCTGTTGGTAATAAACAAGTCTTTATTGATGATCTTAGTTGTCTCTTAACCCAAACAGCAGAGAAGTATGAATTTGAATGAATGTGTGTAATTTCGGTCTTTAGTCTTGGTGAAATAAGTCCTAATCATAACATACATATGTTAAAATGAAGGCATTTCAGCGCTAGGCCAGCGTTGCTTTCCTTGGTTCTCTTGAGCTTGGTCTTTTATTGTAAACATTATAATTAACACAAGCGCTGTGTACATGGACTAATATATTCAATTTAATTAAATTCAATTTTTATTTATATTGTTAAATCATAATAGGAGTTATCTCAGGACACTTTACAGATAGAGTAGGTCTAGACCACACTATAATTTACAAAGACCCAATAATATATGCTATACCCAATTCAATTTGGTGCATTATGTTTTGCGTTATCAACCAAAAGTTGTCATTTATGTGACTTTTTTTTTAGTTTTTTAGTTTAATATCTTTATTGTGTTTCCTTTTCTGTTTACATGTGTAAATACATTCATCATTAAAATCATTGACTCTTTTCATTGTCCTAACCCTTTACCACAAGACATATTCAGCATCTTTTTAACTCTCATTAATACAAACATTCAATCATGGCTACATTTCACATACAAAAATATAATTTCCATAAAAATTACTGCTCCTCTCTAACTTGGGTATATTATTTACAAGTTTACCCCATATCCCGTCAAATTTCATTGCGTTGCCCTTTAACATTCCACATGATTTTTCCTTTTAGTGCAATATGACATTAGTTCTCTCCACCATTGTTTAATTGAAGGTGGATTGCCTATTGGATTTCATGTTAAATAATAAACATGTTTTTGCTGCGACACTAATAGTATTTATTTCTTTTCATCATTATAAAACTTTTCAGCATTTCTACGTATCCCAATATAGATATTCTGATGTCCAATATAATTACTTTCCGTGTAGTGTTTCTTACATATGTTTATAAATATTGTTCCAAACATAATCCAAGTATATGCACTTCCAAAACATGTGTATGAGATCCCCACATATTTGTTAGAGCTCTGAATGACACAAACTATCAGCTGCTCAAAAGGAGGCTATAGATGTCACCATTAATCTATCCAAGGCGGAGGGTAAAAGTATTGTGTGGCAGGGAACAATTTTCAAATGGCAACAGCTCTGGGAGCAAGAACATAAAGGCAGGCATTTATTCTCAATCTCTAGTAAGGTCACTGACTCAGTTAATGTTTGTACAAGAAGGGAGGGTAGACGTAGGGACGAGGTTATTATTTCTAGAATGAGGATTGGTCACACGTTTCTGAATAGCACTTTATTTATTTTAGGTAAGCACCAGAGTGGTTTGTGTTCATGTCAGGATCCGGAGACAGTGCAACATGTTTTGATTTCTTGTGGAAATTATGACCATCAAAGACAAGATCTACTCAGAAATTTGCAAGGACTTGGCTTGGAAGAAGTGTCAATGAAAAGTATTTTAGAATTAGGATCAAGCGGGAGGGGAAGACGTTGTTTTTTCAAATTTTTAATAGACACTGGACTGTATCATCGGATATAGTGCATTAAGGTGCTAGTTCCGTAGATGGCAGCAATGCAACGTATTGGCTGCCGGCTGCCGTAAAATTTCAAAGAAGAAGAAGAAGAAGAAGAAGAAGAAGAAGAAGAAGAAGAAGAAGAAGAAGAAGAAGACACAAACTATGAATGAAATGCCAATTCGTTACTCTCTAGCAGCTCGTTCACGTCTATGATGTTCATCTTTCCGAGAGACCACAAAGGCAACACAGGACGACTCTCGTGACGTCGTGTGTTTTCATAGAAATCAGGAAGTGTTGTGCAGGTAGAATGAGTTCGATGAGTTCCTGGTAGCGATATATTTGTGTGACATTTACAGGTGGATAAATGGCGGTGTGATGGTTCAGGCACTCGTGAAGGAAACATGGAATTTTGTTTTATACGTGGCTTCCTTTTCGCCGCCTTGACGTCTTGGGCATTAGCAGACGGTAAGTGTTTCAGCAAAAGGGACGAAGTCAGAGGAAATTGGTGTTAGCATGTTTGCTAACTACCTCGACATGCGAGTTTACCTGAATGCCAGAAACCTGTAAAATGCTCTCACACTAACATGCACATGTTAAAGAGATATTTTGTCAGCCCTATGATGAATGTCATCTTTACAGTACCTCTCATTGACCGTACTGCTAATTGAATAATGCCAGTATACTGGTTCTGCTTAACATGTAACACTGTTTAGACTAACGTTACTTAGACTTGTATAATTAGTGTGACAGTATTTCTTTTGTATTCTTTATTACTGAATGTCTAATTGTGTCAGTTGTGCTCTATGCGGTTTCTCTTTATCATTAATTGTTGTTAATTGTTGAATGATGTATGTACTGTAATCTTCAATCGCATGCTTAGATCAGCACATACAGTTATAGTATATTGTGGAAAAACTACTTCCCTCCCATTTTCTTCATTTTCCTTCAGCTTACTTTACTACACTTAGTAGGAAAAAAAACTGTTTGTGCACTTAAAATGAAATCTTATGCCCTACAGATGGACAGTTGACCTTTGTATCAGAGCTCTCGTCCAAACCAGCTCAGAAGTTGTCAAAGTATGGTTGGTACGGCAACGTGAGGCTGCAGAGGTTTCATATACCCGAGGAAACTGCCATCGCTCGCTGGCTGTTTGTTGTCACCAAGGGCCACACCTTCCAATGTGGACAGCACAATGTCACCATGTAAGATATACTAACTTCTGCATCGTGAAAACGTTTACCCATTTTCTCTGCTATATATGTCAGTCTCCTCTGCTCATGGGACTCTTCTTAATCTCTTTTTTGTCCTCCGCTCAACCAGTTTCTCTGCTTAATTTTCTGCCAACACTTTTTTTTTCTTCTTCTGAAACTTACTTTGAAACCCTCACTTTCTTTTTTAGCCATATTCAATATGGTGCCCCTCCAGTTATAAATCCAGTAGGGTCGGTGTTTCCCAATGCAACGCTATGGAGCCCCTGTCTGTCTCTCATTCTACCGGTGACATCACAGAGCTCCACAACCTTTAACCTCTCCAATCCTGCTCCCGGTGATTGGTACGTTGGGGCCCACTTACCTGAAGATGATGGGCGCATAGAGCAGAAGGTTTGTACAGGGCCGTATGCAGCATGTGCTTGTTACTTTCTGTTATTGTTTTTTTTGTTATGAGTTTGTTATTTTGTTATGAGTCCATGAAATTGTTTCTCCTACTGGACTTTTACTCTGGCCATATGAACACAAACCATGCTTGTTAAAACTCCTGCAATTTTCATTAAGACCATTTACAAGATGTGTGGACTTGTGAGAAAAATTGTACGCTGGCCGGTCAACTTTTTACGCTTGACTACGTGTGTGTCCATCATATTTGTCTGAATTAGAATTTAAAGAAGAAAGATAAAGTGTCAGTATTCCAATCATGCTCTGCTTTTCCCCAACATGTTCAACCAGCGTAGGCAGTGGGTGGATCTTTTGTTATGTAAAGTAGCTAAACAACATTCTTGTTTTTCTTGGCCTCTTCTCATATTGCAGAATTGTAGTTGGTAGTGCAGTCTTATTCACCAACGGCTGGCCTTGAAAGAACATTTCTATTTACATGATACTGTATCTTATATCTAGAGCTGGGCAATATATCAATATTGTGATATGAGACTAGATATCGTCATAGATTTTGGATATCGTAATATGGCATTAGTGTTGTCTTTTCCTGGTTTTAGAGGATGCATTACAGTAAAGTTATGTCCTTTTCTAAACTTACCAGACTGTTATAACTGTGCTATTATTTGGCTTTACTCACTTAGTCATTATATCCAGATTACTGATGATTATTTATCAAAAATCTCATTGTGTCATCACCACAATATTGTTGCGGTATCGATATTGAGGTATTTGGTCAAAAATATCGTGATATTTGATTTTCTCCATATCGCCCAGCCCTACTTATATCTTCATATTTGTATTTTCCGTGCATTAGTCCCCCAATGATCTACATTGTTGTTTTTTTTTGTTTTTTATCTATCAGGGCTTTCCGTCTTGCTCGTACTTCTTTCAGCCTCAGCTATCAGTCAGGAGAGCGGTGGACACACCTATTTTACAGCAGGGCACATTCCTCCAGCAGACCGCAGCTTCTGACAGACCTGCACGCCTTAAGTAAGAACTGTCTGTGTGTGCATGTGTACACGTCTAATTTCATGTGGTCCCATCCTTTGTTCTGATTCATGTAATTGATCTGAATGTAAAACGGACTTTCAATTCTAAAGAGAAAACATTCCAATTCTCGACAGTAAATAAGGAAAAATTGAGCGTGAATGTGCGTGTGTTTGAGTATTTTATCATTTGGGTGGGGTGCTTTGCTGTGAGGAAGTGGAACAGAGGGTTTTTGGTGGTTTAATTTCACCGTTCTTAAACCTTTCTACCACCGATGTGTTGCCCTTTTGATGTATACCCTCCTGTTTTTACCTCTTATGAGTTTCTCCTAATGTCAGCAATTGATTTTTTTGAAATAAAGAAGCCAAGAAAAGAAAAGGCATCAAATGACAGATTAGACATTCTTATAATATGTCAAAAAAAAGTTAGATTTTATTTCCATCATTTACACTTTCAAAATAACAGAAAACAAAAAAATTGCATTGTTTGGGCACCCTGCAGAGTTAATACCTTGTACTGCCCCCTTTGGCAAGTATCACAGCTTGTAAACGCTTTTTGTAGCCAGCCAAGAGTCTTTCAATTCTTGTTTGCGGTATCTTCGCCCATTCTTCCTTACAAAAGTCTTCCAGTTCTTTGAGAATTCTGGGCGGTCTGTCACGCACTGCTCTTTTAAGGTCTTTCCATAGATTTTCAATTATGAGGTTGAGGTCAGGAGGTTGTCAAGGCCATGGCAAAACCTTCAGTTTATGCCTCTTGATGTAATCCACTGTGGATTTTGAGGTGTGTTTAGGATCATTATCCATTTGTATCCTTTAACTTCAGCTTTTTCACAGATGGCATCAAGTTAACGTCCAAAATTTGGAGAAATTTTATTGAATCCATTTTTCCTTCTACTTGTGAAATATTCCCTGTGCCACTGGCTGCAATACAACCCCAAAGCATGATTGATCCACCCCCATGCTTAACAGTTGGAAAGAGGTTCATTTCATTAAATTCTGTGCCCAAAAAGTTCTATTTTAACCTCATCGGTCCACAGAACTTGTTTCCACAATGCATTAGGCTTGTCTATATGTTCATTTGCAAACTTCAAACGCTGATTGTTGTGGTGAGGACGTAGAAGAGGTTTTCTTCTGATGACTCTTCCATGAAGACCATATTTGTATAAGTATCTCTTTATAGTGGAATGGTGTACCACAACTCCAGTGTCTGCCAGATCTTTCTGGATGGATCGTGCAGTCAAACGTGGGTTTTGACTTGCTTTTCTCACAATCCTGCGAGCTGTTCTGTCTGATATTTTTCTTGGTCTTCCAGATCTTGCTTTAACTTCCACTGTTCCTGATGACTGGCATTTCTTAATTACATTCCGAACAGAGAATATGGCATCTGAAAATGCTTTACTATCTTCTTATAGACTTCTCCTGCTTTGTGAGCGTCAACTATTTTCAGTTTCAGTTTTCTAGACAGCTGCTTAGAAGAACCCATGGTGCTGATTGTTGGGGCAAGGTCAGATGAGTCTGGGCATTTAAAACCTTTGAGATTGACATTACCTGGTCTTTCCAGACGATGATTGAGAACAATCCATGACACGGACTACATTTACAAGCTGTCAATTTTCAGATTATGGTCGGGTTAAGGTCACTATTCAGGTTTCTGAAACATTCGTAATAACCCGTTTACATGCGTGAGCAGAGAGAGTTACTCCTGTATACATGGAATTTGTAATCAATTGGCAATATCCCGATGTAAACGGCGACGCACGGTTAGCGTCTGGACATACGGACAACCTTAAGACGCAATAACTTCGGTCACCTTCTTATAAATCTCACTATCTCGGTACTTTCTGCCGTCAACAAAAGACATTATATTCATGGTTTTCACCACACTAATAAAGAAATTGGTTTCCTCCTCGCTCCAAAAGTGTGGTGCTGTGCTGCGTCTCGCCATGTTTACCTCTACTTCTTGTTTACTTCCAGTATACTGCGCGCAGGTTTTCTGCATTGACATATACAGTGTATATATATATATATATATATATATATATATAATGATTATTATTATAACTATGTTTTCTGGCGCATACAAGAAGTTCCTCTACTCAAAAGACCAAGATTCCTTGCGAATAGAACATGCGCAGAACACAAATCACTGTTCCTTTTGATGGGGATATGCCGATACCCGTTTACATGACCAAAATTTCAGGTTAGAAAAGGGGTAACCCAGGTAGCATATTTGGGTTTTTAAAAACCAGAATATGAGCATATTTGGGTTTTTGCCGGTGTTTACATGGCCGTGTGCGACCGGGTTATTGCTAATATTCCGGTTTTGAACGGGTTGTTGGCTGCATGTAAACGTAGTGACTGTCAGGGCTCAGCTTTCCAAAGGGGGCGGTGCATGCTATGAAGTCTGCATGGTGCCCAAACTTTTGCAGACACCATTTTTTTTAGTTTTCTGTTATTTTGAAAGTGTAAATGATGGAAATAAAATCTAACTTTTTTTGACATATTATAAGAATGTCTAATCTGTCATTTGATGCCTTTTGGAGATTTTTCCATCTTTTCTTGGCTTCTTTATGGACATTAATAAAAATGTTTACCTGGGGTGCCCAAACTTTTGAGCCCCACTGTAAGTCCCTTTAAAGGGGAACTATGCAGTTTTTTTTAGTTTTTTTTTTTAGCTTAATTTACCTTAACTAAACAGCTTCGCAGTCATTGGAATGGTTATATTACTTTTTTCGAGTTGAAAGGTGGTCGTCTCGCTCCCCCCTAACGTCTGTGAGCGGAAAAACCACCCTTGCAACTCTCGGCCAGCGGGCCAGGAAGGAAGTATTGCGTATTGTCAGGCAATGTAAAGAATTGCTTCACAGCACTGCACACATACGCCCATTCAGGAACCGGCTAACAAGGTAGCAATGCTTTGGCATGGCTGAGCCGGCAAAAAAAGAAGCCGAAAGCTAGGAAAGCATTGTTGTAGGAACAGAGAAAGAGGAAATGGCAGACTGACCGAGCAAGGAGTCGGACATAAGTAAACCTAGGAGCTGCCAAATATCTATTCCGAAGCTGTAGGGGGAGCTCTATAGAGAAACCTGCAAGCAAAAAGCGAAAAAATGTTAAAAAAAAAATTATTTGTGTTTGCCTTAGGTTGTATGTTCCAGAGTTTGCCTCCTCTCTCTCCGTCTCTGTGGCTGACTGTTCATCAGGTGAGGGAGCAGACAGCAAAAACTGTTCACTGGTCCTCAGGCTCGGCTCTGCCTCTCTGCAGCAGCGCCCAGTAACAGTGAACTGCTCAGGGATTGGCTGCTCTGCAGCTCTTTACAACCCACCTTGGGATACCTGGTTACGAGTTGTCGTGGAGAGCAGCCTAGACAACCGTACTGTGACCTTTAGTATCGTCTCCAACTACACAGGTGAACACAGAAACACACGTCCATAAACATAACTTTCTCATATTATATCTCTGTCTGAATCCATTTCCTGTGTGTGTAATTTATTCTATTCTGCATTTGTCTGTGTCTGCCTCAGTGGGATGTAAGCCAAAAAGTGTAGGCCTTAAAGTAGATGATGACATCAACCACCTCCATGGCAACAGCAGCAATACCAACTCAACATCAGCAGGCAACAGCTCAGCGCTTGCAGACGCAATCACCTTTGGCAGTGAATTAGCGTCACTGTTAACACCGTTGTCGGCGTGTGTGTGGAGCATCCCTGTGCTCTGCGAGGAGGTGGATGTCCTGTCGCTCCGATTCACTCCTGTCAATGGACCCAATGTCAGCGTTACAGATACACACCCCACACTGCTCGCCTACCCCCTGCACACACAAGCCACTGGTGGTACACTGAACCTACAGCTCACACTCAACACTGTGAGTACTGCTGATTTACTACACATTCACACATACAAAATTCTGATAAAATCTGTTAGATTTGAGAGTCTGAGTTAAGCTTTCATGCTGTTTTACTTTGATACATGTTTGTTTGTGTGTGTAGACTAATGTAACCCTGGCGAACAGCAGCAGTGTGGTGGCCTGTCTCTCTCCCTGGGCTCCAGTCCTCCAACTCAACCACTCTCAACCCTGTCGCACAGGTAGCACAGATGACCGGATAGATTTATTCACCATTACACTGAGGAATTGGAGTTGATGCAATAAACACCTGGAAATAACTGCAGTAGCTTAATGAATCAGGCAACCAAAATCATCAGAAAATGGGGCCATAGGATTGATGATAAATAATGATATGCTAAGAATGGACAATGGAGTACAGCTCATAAAAAGTACAAGTCAAATAAGACATTTATGAAATGGGACGGTCAACTCTCACGTTTTTTTTTGCCTTCTGCCAAGTGTTTGACTTAGAGATTGTCACGGTGAAACTTAAAAAGCACTTATGAAAGATTTCATTTTGTAGCGTAGCAAAAGTAAATAAATCTGGAAGCTTGACTTTGCATTATGAAAATGCAAATGAAATGTTGAGACACTTCTTATGTGCGTATCTGCAGCTTTGTTTGCAGGGTACGGTGTCCATGTGAATGCCAGTGTTCCTAAAGCTGTGGTCAGACTGCCTTTTCCCCAGTCAACAACATGGTACCTCACCCTACAGCTTACTTGCAACAGGTAACGCGCATGCAAAAATTGCACTTCTATCCTTGTCTGAAAATGTGTATCTAAAATATTTCTAAATGTTTTCTGCACCTATGGCATTTTGTCCTTGTGCATCCTCCCTCCAACAGGCAATACATGCTTTTAAAATCCACACAGTCTACACTAATGTAATGTCTATGTAGATTTGTTCATGTTAACATTATACACATTTTCACACCATGTATATTGTTATAAATTCACATATCTGCTTTTTTTTGTTTTGTTACATTAGATTTAGTCTCGCATTGCCAGGCCTATCATCACAGCGCTGTGCAGTAAGGTCTGGCTACACCACTGATACATTTTAGGCTAGGAGAAAAAAACACTCTGGGTTGTTTGCATTTCTTTAAACAAATCACAAGCGCTAAGCTCCGGACGCAGCAACCGTGGCTCTGCAAAATAGTCTCGGAACTTGTTTTGGTGGAACATTTGCACCCTGCAAAAGAAAACGCCACCTGCAATATTAAATTAAGTTTTAAACTGTTCACACAGTACAGTAACGTGAGCTATTTAAATTAGCTGGACGCATGGTTAACGTCATTTTCTCTTACACAGTGTATCGCCGTGTGTACTTTGTCCATAACAACCCCGCCAATCGGTCCTAAAACATCCCAGTTAAATAGTAAATGCCGTGAACATATATTCCTTTTTTTAATCTTTACAATCATTCCCTGAAAGAACCAAGCAGGCCTGCCTTGTTGCACGATCCAACTTTTATTTAAAACTTGCCATTTTCAGCGTGTAGCTTGCTTGCTCGAAGTTTGTTTGTTTGTTTCCCACAGCAAAGGGATTTTGAGAACGGCAACACACAGAGAGCGCAGTGTTGAGACCTTGAGTTTTATGAGATACCTCTGTCTTGTTCGTTGTTTTGTTTTTTTAATGTTTAAATGTGTTTTTTGTTCTGCAGCAGTGACTGTGGTAATACATCATTGGTGTCTGTGGTCCCAGAGGTGTTCATCAGTGCCTGCGTAGAGGACTGTGGGACATACGGTGAATGTAGACTGTTGAGATCCTACAGCTACCTGTACGCCGCCTGTGTCTGCAAGGCTGGTACGACACGCACTCACATAAACATCAAGATACTTTGCATCTTACTTAAATAACCTAAGTACCTAGTCTATCTTTAACACTGTATCCTTTCTTGTAACTTACTGATTCATTCAGTTATGTATTCATCTGGTGTGTAGGCTGGGGTGGTTGGGGCTGCACTGATGATTCGACAGCTCAGTCGTTCTGTCGCCAGTTGACGGCAACTCTGCTGCTCACGCTCAGTAACCTGTCCTTCCTGCCTGCCATCGTGGTGGCCATCAAACGCTGCTACATCACTGAGGCCTCTGTTTACCTCTTCACAATGTTCTTCTCCACGGTAACACACACTCAAATACACACTCATGCATATATGTGGGAATATTACGTTTTAGGTGTGTCTCTAGACTAGAGTATTGTTCATATTCTATATTCTATTGAGCCCAGGTGACCTAAAAAGAAAGTGATCCTCCTCACAAGACTGTGAAGACTGCCATCCACAGTTTTTATTGCTGAGTGAACATGTATAGTTAAGGCACAAAGTGTACCTTTTACAGCCGCTAATATTTGTAGGATGTATGATCTATGTAACACAATAGCGTATTGATATGGTATAAGGATGCAAAAGTCAAGACATTGAATTTATATGCATCCTCCAGCTAGGGCTGGGCGATATGGACCAAAAAGTTATAAAGAGAAAAGAAATGGGTCATGTAACGCAACATCAAACTATATCGATAGAAACGGTATTGTCTAATCCCATATCTCATTTGAAAATGTATCGATATAAGGTAAAATATCCACATGCCACCCAGCCCTACCTTCCAGCTGTGATAAGCTAATAATATTGTTTACAACTAAACGTACTATTAAACATTAAGAATAGTTTATCATATCTATCAATATACAGTATATGTATAATTTATTATATAGCCCCGTGTGTGTGGGTGTGTGTGTTTAACTGTCGCACTTCATCTATCATTCTTTTTGCTTCCAGCTGTGGTAGTAAAAATCTGTTTACTTCAATATATATTACTAGGGTTGTTAGTTAGAGCTGTGATGGTAGGTATCTTCATTCATTTTTACCACCAGGATTTTTTTTTTTTTATGCTTTAATAAGCAGATTTTGAGAAAAACTCAAGTTATAAATTTGTCAGATTGGTCACTATGGAAACGTCTTTGTATATTTTACATAACTGTGGGGAAGAAGAGCATTCATTCCCACCTATGTTGACAGGAGGGGTGGATAGTTTTGTGGCATTCAGAGTAATACCTCCCTTTTTCATGTTGTTTTTTTTTTTTCTTTCATATTCTAGTTCTACCATGCATGTGACCAGCCAGGTGTAGCCGTACTGTGCATAATGGACTACGATACCCTACAATACTGTGACTTCCTGGGTTCAATCTGTTCCATCTGGGTCACCATCTTGTGCATGGCTCGCATCAGCGACCCATTCAAATATGTACGACACTGACTATCTCCTATTTACCAATAATACTATTACTGTATCACTCTTAACTGAGGATTAATATATATTTAAGATGCTAAGATTTGTTTTAAAAAAAAAAAATGTCTTAATACCTTGTTTGTGCAGACTCTGTTTATGCTCGGGGCTCTGCTGATAGCCATGTCAATGCAGCTGGACCGCAAAGGCCTGTGGAACCTACTGGGCCCCGTCCTCTGTGCCATACTGTTGATGGTCACTGCCTGGGTAAGACATACACTACAGGGAGTTTATAAAACACTATCTAATGGGAATCTGCTGCTGACTTCCTTGTTGGTAAAAATCTAGGCAGTCACAATGGGCAGAAAACAAAAGCGTGATAATAAAACAATGATCTTGCCGTTGCTGAGGTGTGCTAAATCCAGTTATTGTTTGTTCACAGGTGTACCGAGGTGTGCGGCGACGACATTGTTACCCGCCTTCTTGGAAACGCTGGGTCCTCTTCCTAATCCCGGGGGCGATATGTGCCATAACCGGGGTATGTTTGTACATTTTTGCCGAGACCGAGGTCAACTACTACTACACGCACTCGCTGTGGCACATCCTGGTGGCCAGCTGCGTGGTGTTCCTGCTGCCGCCGAAAGAGAAGAACAGGGAGGCGTTGGGCTGGAGTCGGGGCGTGAGCTGGGACTGGAGCTGGAGACCACGGGTCTGTGGGTACACACTCTGTCAGAGCGGCAAGGATGAACTCTACACTGTCACATAGTAGGACAGGAGATGTTGTAAGGAAGTAAAGTGACATGGCATTGATTGTGAAACAGCACTGCAAACATTAAATTGAGATATAAAGACACACACAAACGCAGGGTATATGCTCATTTTGACAAAATCTTACAAAATCTTTAAAGGTCCCGTGACATGGTGCTCTTTGGATGCTTTTATATAGACCTTTGTGGTCCCCTAATACTGTATCTGAAGTCTCTTTCCCGAAATTCAGCCTTGGTTCAGAATTACAGCCACTAGAGCCAGTCCCACAATGAGCATATTAATGTTAAAAAACCTCAAAGTGAAATTTTCATGTCATGGGAGCTTTAAAGACTCTGACATTATAAAATCAAACATAGACCTATATTCTCATAGGTCTACTGTGTCCATGTTCACATTTACAGATTTGTAAAAGTTTTAAATTAGCTTGCAGGCATCCTGCAATACACACACACACACACACACACACACACACACACACACACACACACACACACACACACACACACACACACACACACACACACACTTTAACCTAAATCGAACCTGCTGAAACCTCCCAGGTGGTCCATTCCACCAGCTTAGGTAAAGTCTATATCCTTCGCATTCCACTTCCAGGATTGCTCCGTTGCTGCAGGAATTTCCGCCGGATGTATGTATTTTCCGTTTCCTTCCACTTTCTTTGTGTTGGGATTTTAAATTTGGTGGATTTATGAGGACTATTGTTGACTGCTCCTCAGATCTCTGCATGGTAAATTGAGACAGCTAGCTAGACTATCTGTCCAATCTGAGTTTTCTCTCGCAGACGACTATTTTGCAGCAGCTCTGTGTGGAGTTAAGCACCGCTCATGATGATTCTGATTGGTTTAAAGAAATGCCATTAAACCAGAGCACGTTTTCCTCCCATCCCAGAATGCTGTGTGGAGTAGGCAGACTCTTCTTCAGTGCGCTTTGGAGGAGGGTCTGGCAACGTGAGACTAGCTTAGGTTTGATCAGCAAAACCTTCAGGTAGCAGACCACCTGAACTTTGACCTCATGACCAGACATTTGTACATATTGTGTATGTACATATAGGTTAGGAAATCAATATTTATAAATCTTTATATTCATTCTTTATATATCTTTATATATATACTCATTGAGTCCGCTGATAAAGTATACTATATTTTATTTATAGCCTCATTCTTGTATCCTATATATTGTCATTTTCCTCACAGGCCTGGGCAAAATTTCAAAATTCTTTCAACTTTTCTATCCATTTAAGATCTGCTTGATTATTAACTGATGGGTTGTTTGGACAACCTTTAAGATAGTTTGGCTTTCTGGCTTTGTTTTGGAACTTTAACCATTTGACATTGACATTTGGCTGGGTATCGGTACGAAACTTTTCCAGTCAAATGATACCTGTGTACAATCTTAAAAAAAAAAAAGTATTTGTTTGGTTTTGCTTGCAGCAAATCACTGCATTGTAATTTGTCCCAGCAGCAGCAATACCTGGCCCTAATTACATGATCCTCATCAGTGGAAACTAGCTTTTTAAAAAAAATCTTTTTAATGTATCCTTGCATAAAAGGAACCTATGATTTAAAACCAATAATGTGCTTTTTCTGCTTACCACATTTATCATGCCTTCCCATAATCCAAATCTTTACATACTGTACTGAGGTTATGTTCATGTACATATTTACACGTTTTTTGTCTACTCTCCACTCTCTTCTCATCCCCTCTGTTTATTTTGCCTCTTTAAAACCTTACCAGTTCTTACATTGAACTTCTTACACACACGAAGCACTTTTATAATTATAAAACTAACGCTGTTATGTACATAGCCCATATGTGTATGAATGGGCACTATGAATGTATATTTAGATTATTGTGTCTAGTGCCTCCTCTTCACCGTGATGATTTTCACATTGTAATTTTGCACAGGTTCAAATTGAACGTTTCTGTCACTTTCATTTATAAAATATTGTTTTTTTTCACTTTGTGTGCGAGACTGTAAATCACTTCATTCAGTTGTCACAATTAAGTAGGAGTATGAAATGCATTCTACCACTACAGCTAATTATAGCTCTCATGAAGAAATGTAATGTTAAATGTAAAACATGATTTCACTTCCTTGTACTGGACAGCTACTTTTCAGTCTTAAAAAAATCCAAGAATAAATCTATTGTATAAAGAGAATTGTTTCAAGATTGTTTTATTGCTTTCGATGTGGACAGTCTCAGTTTTTTCCCCTAAGGCACTCACACACTCTCATACACAGAGTGGATGGGGCATGAAGGGAAGCAGATTACTATAATCCTCAAATATATACTGTATGTGCTTGTTTGGAGTGTTGAAATACACATTTGTGTGTGTGTGTGTGTGTGTGTGTGTGTGTGTGTGTGTGTGTGTGTGTGTGTGTGTGTGTGTGTGTGTGTGTGTGTGTGTGTGTGTGTGTGTGTATGCACGCGTTTGAGTATTTGCTTGTGTGCTCATATGGCTTACCTCCATTAGTAAATTTGATGGGCTCTCAGATCCTGCAAAGCTGACACAGATCAGTGCTGCAGATCACAGCATCTAGCCTTACTGCTCATTGTTTTTCAAAATCAAAGCAGCAAAGGCCAACATATTGTGATTTTTAATCGCTAGTATAAGTCAAACTTAAAAAAGTTCAGAATAAAAAGATCTAAATGCTCTCATCTTTAGAACTCCATGCCCTCAGTTTATATTGCAGGCTTTCTGTCTACCTTAGCTCCTTCACAGCCATAGAACAAATTATGCAACTGTTTTCACAGGCTGAGTTGTCCTCCTTATGAGTAAACAGTGGAGTGCCCCCTTAATATGTTATAAGTTCTGCATAGACAATAATTATTTATGTGGCCCTTTATGTGCTGTATTTACAAGTTATTCCCAACCTAACCGCTTCCTATCCTATCTAAGGGGTCTCTATCTTTGGTTTAAGTGCTCACAACTCGGATTTACACTCACACCTAATCCTGTAATGAAGTAGACACTATTAGTTTTTAGGGGTCACAAGCCAAAAAGTTGTTGGGACCCACTAATTTATTAGCCTCGTGAGACCGTCCTGATCTCGCGAGCTCCAGTTTTCCACTCGCAGATCAGTCTGGCATCTTGAGGCAGAGAAGATTTGGAGCCGTTAGCCAAACGACCGGGCCAATCAGCGTTTGTTTTGAGGTGGGTTAGGTGGTGATGGACCGATGGTTTATCCAATCAGCTAACCAGTATTATCAGCCAGCGGTAGCCCTAATGCTGTTAGCCGCTCGCTAATGCTTTTTTTCTCTTGGATCCTTCTTTTGGAATATGGTCCGGGAACCTGAAATGGTGTCTTTTATTCCTAAATTCTCGTTACACAAACGGCAAATATCCTTTACCGACATGTTGCTTGCATGCTGAGCTTACGAGCTATGCTTTGCCTGCAGCAGCAGGGGCGAGCTTGTGGTTGTATTTTCATACGCTTCGTGGATCTGATTGGTTGATTTGGCCCGTCTATCACCAACATAGGTGATAGACAGATGGTTCATCCAATCAAATAACCAGTATTCCGCCCCTTCCCAAAAGTTCTCCAACGGAAAGTTCCCAGATGGATATGCCAAGCAAATGCGAAGCAATCCATCTGGTGGAGTCAGGTTACTAATTTATAGGGATAAGTAAAACTAGTGTTACTTTAACCACATACAGCCAGTAGAGGGAGCAATTCCAGTGAAAGAAACTGCAGCTCCCACGGGACCAATGGAGGGAAGAAGAGAGGAAAGTAAACCTGGAAGATTATTAGATGAAGAAAAAAGGGGTAAAAAGAAGTTACCAAGTTCAGATCTTAATATAATACATCCATGGTTCAGACACAGAAGTGGACGAGAAAGAGAACAGCATGGCACCATGGGAAACAGACCTGAGCCAATATTTTCTGCAAATAGCAGCTGGTTTTTAAGCTTCTGGAAGTAGCTGTCAAATGGGCTGAGTTACTGGATCTCTGTAATTCAATTATACAAAGCCTTTATATCTGGAGTTTAATAAACTCTAAAACAAACCATATAAAGGCTTTGTGCTTAAAATAGACCCAAGGGTTACAAAGAAACGGGACATGAAAGAAATAGAAGATAGAAATGCGAGGAAGTCAAATGGAAAGTAGAAAATAAAAGCCTGATCACAGATCCATACACCCTCACAGTTTACCACAGCATGCAGAGCTGAGAGCAAAACACAACACTGTGTGCTGTTGTGACATTTTATTGGGATGAAAACATGCTCGAGCAAAATTAACAGCAACAACCATGACAATGTGAAGCTCCGGCATGGAATGAACAAAACAAGCAAATTGTACGATAATCACACACATGCTGAGGCAAAGATTTGACTAAATACATATTTTGCATCTCTATTGCTCTATGAAGAATATTTTTGCCTAAACCTACTTATGAAAGACAGAGTATACTATATATAAAGGTTATTGAGGGAGAAAGGAAGACTTGGCCATATTAACTTTTTGGACTGAGATGGAATGTGGCTGCAGCATGGCTATGCAGCAGTGAAGGCTCTAACAGTGGCACTAAAAGCTTGTTTCATTTTGCTGTACACTGCTCTTGCTCTGGATATAAGATGTGATGCTGCTGTGGTACGCATTAACACCTGGGCTCTAAGAGGAAGCTCTAATGTTGAAATCCTAGCTCTGGTAATGTTGCCGCGGTGAAAGAAAAGCTTTGGCTTTCACACAGACAGTTTGACTTAAAAGAAAAAACAGAGGAGAACTCCTTGGGTGGTTGCTTAGGGGGCCAAAAGATAAATTATTTTTGGCCTGGCATCAGACATTGGAGCCGGCTGCAGAGTTGGTACCTGCTTGCCCGGCCCCCTTGGCATGCCCGTCTTCCTCTGTCGCCTGGGCGACAGCCTGAGCAGGGGAGGGGTTAGAGTGCCGTTGGCGTCTCACGAAGGGGAACACACTGAAAGGAAGGAGTGTAATGTTAGAGAATGATGTATTAAAGTAAAAGTAAAGTCAAAGTGGTAATTGATGTGTCATTTCACCTTTTCTTTGTCTCCTGGGGGACAATAGCTTTGGCCAGCATGTTCTTGTATAGGTCAGACTTAAGATATCTTGGGTAAGAATCCTATATACACAAACAAACAAAACAACATTAAGTATGTTCTATGTCAGCTAACCTGAAAAGTTGCCATTATGATGTGATGTGTGCTTTTAGTTTATGGACGACAATTGAAGAACTTTCTAAAACTATCTACCTAAAGTTGACAGAAAATGTATGTTTTGACCAAAAAAAATGTTTTTGGTTTGCATTCTATCTGAATGGATGACAACTGTTTGCTTCACTAGTAATTCTAGTACGTCTAGGAAAGGAAATCAAATGTGGCATCCTTCAGGGGTCAATACCGGGTCCACTGCTGTTACAGTTTGGCTAGGCTACAAAATCCGGAAACCCCATGCACGTTATTACAATTATGCTGAAGACACACAGTTATACCTATCCTTGTCCCCGGGAGATCTAAACCCTGTTAAATCACTGTTAAATCCTACTCTTCCAGGCAGCCATTGATTTTTTTTGAGTTATGAAAATCAATTAGCAGATTTGTGAAGTTTGCTTGAGTAGTAGCCTACCTTCCATCACACTGAACATCAAGACTGCAATTATATTTGGCAATAGGGCTGGGTGATAAAAGTGTAAAATCCTCTATCCCAATATAGGTCATTTCATATCACGACGTTTTCTGGTAATTCAATAAATAAATAGTCTATATGTAATAACCACATGGTAAAGCCTATTTTTTTGTACTCTATACTCCATGTTAGCAAAACAGCGCCTTTATCGTTAATTTATAGTCGTTCAAATGACTTAAATACTGCCCTAATGCAGTTTGCCTGCTGGTTTTCTGACATTGCAATAGAAACCATGTAGAAAAATATATCTGATAGGCATTTTTATTTATCGTTTTGACGATCTATATATTCATATCTCCCAGCCCTATTTGGCTTTGGATTCTTCACACAGTTGCATAGTTTTGGAAATAATTGAAATATAATGTAATGAAATGTAAATAATACAGCCAAAGGGCTAAAACATGCATAACCAAATCTTTCCAGATCTATATTCAAAGGGTAAAGTTTCAAGTATCAAACTACAATGTGTCGGAGGTCAGACCTTCTTCATGAGAAAGTAGATGTGCATTTGTGCGTCGTCCATGACAAAACGATGTGGGTTTCTGATCCCCTCTAGAGTTTTATCCATTGTCTTACTGTCGATGTTGACCCAACGGGCAGCTCCAGGAGCCAGGAAGTTCCTGAGTCACACACAAAAGGGTGGAAGTCATCTGACAGTAGATATAAGTGTACATTACTTTTGCATGTTTGTGTGCTTATACACTTACTTGTAGATCATTTCCACTTTCTCTATGATCCTGGAGCTTTCTCCATGCTTAATATCCTCACAGGCCTGCCAGAAACACAGGTTCTCCGCTGGCAGAGACAAAGACAATGAGGTGTTGGGTATGCATGCAGGTGAATAACACAACAGTCAAGCAGGAAAATGTGACAAACAATTAGAGACTTTTTATAGCACGGCATTTCTCTGTGGAAAACCTTGGCCAGTGGCACTATTTCCTATGTCTGCATGGATGAACAGATCCCTTCCTTTTCTTTGTGTCTCTAATCTTCTTCCTTATATACTCTTTCCATTCTCTCTAGTAACCATATCATGAAATAAAAAAAAATTTCCACTACCTAAACCCTTCCATCTTTCACCGCTGGGATTGGAAAATGTCATTGGTGGAGATAATGAAATTCTGAATGCTAATAAGAGTAAGAACCATTTTAAGATGATTGTCCTATGATAACAATTAAATTAATTTTTCTTTCTTTATTAGTGCGGTACGCGTCTCCGTATATAATTCTGTTTTCAGCATTCCACTGCCGTATATTCCAACATTTTAGTCACTCTATCTTACCACTGAACTCTTTCTCCAGGTAAGTCATGAACTCCCGCCTCCCCATGCCGTCGTTGAGAAGCTCCATGAAGCTGAAGCTCCAACGTTCCACTCGAAGACGCGTTGGTATAGGCACCCTGCTCACAGAGACGCACCAACAACAAAAAAACATATCCAATGTGACACCATGTACTACTCTGATGTGACTTTGAACCACAAAATGAATTGACATGTTAAGAGATGCTACAAAAGCTGAAAACAGCTATGACTTTAGTGGACTGTAGTTTGAAGTTGTTATAATGTGTGTGTGTGTGTGTGTGTGTGTGTGTGTGTGTGTGTGTGTGTGTGTGTGTGTGTGTGTGTGTGTGTGTGTTCTCACATTTCTGAATTCATTGTCCAATATGCGGTGTCATCAGAGATCCAGGGGTTACTGGGAAGGGACCCTTGCATAATGGGGTCGTGGTTCTGATACTGCTCGCTGTATTTCACAAAACTGCACATACACACACAAATGCAGAGGCATGCACACGCACAAAAACACACAGTATTATTGCATTTGCGCTGCAGATCATAAGAGTTAATGGCCACTAATTCCAACTTGCCTCAGGAAGCATCCATTAGTGGCTCTTATAGTGGGAGCACTAAGCCTTATAGGCATGTGTGTGCATGCTGGAGACATAGAGTTCGGTTCAGGCAGTCCAGGACTGCAAGTCCATCAGTCCTTATGTGTACATGTGCATATGTGTGTGTGTGTGTGTGTGTGTGTGTGTGTGTGTGTGTGTGTGTGTGTGTGTCTGCACACGTGTGTTCATCAAACTGACACATACCTTTCTAGGCAGATGGATGACTTTACACGGTTTCTTCCAAGAGCCCTTCTAGAGGTTTCAATCTGTAAACAAAGGCAAAAAGCACACGTACAAATGTAAACACACAAAAAGAGTTATACAGTCAATGTACTTAAAGTGAGGGTGTATAAATGATATAGCATGTTTACCTCACTTTTGTAGTGCTCACTGTTCTAGTTCTGTTAAGAAAAACACAGTCATCACTTTGGCTCACACAATGACTGCATTATACATTTATACAGTCATATCAATAGCAATAGGCAGCTTCCCTGTGTCTATATGTGTTCACCCATACAAACAATGCCTTTAAATTTTAAAGCAGGATATATTCTAAAAAATGAGGAATGCACAGTGTAAAGTTATACGGTTCATAGCATACTATAAATTGAATTATTATCATAGATGAATATTTTTCTGTGCTGCTGCTCCTAATTAGAAATTGTGTGGGACAATGGAGATGTCAGGGCCTCAAATATTTAACTTCTATTTATATT